>NC_090796.1:17097500-17247500 GCF_040054535.1 Antennarius striatus | reverse complement strand
CAATTTCATGCACAGTTAGCCGTGCTGGGGTGCGAGGGCGCCGCGGTTGCATCTGTTTTTGTCGCTGTGGTTGCTTTCTTTTTTTTTTTCTCTTCCCTGCGGGGGCCGATCGGGGGCGGCGGCGGCAGGGGGGAGCGTAGCCTCAATATCAGCTTCAAATACCCGAATCCTTTTGCACTGTGATCACTTCCTGGTCCCCGCCCCCACCTTGATGACATCACAGGACGGTGAGCGTACGCTACGACGTTTAGCCTGGCAGCTCCAGACAGCTGTACATCTGAACAACACGAGGTCAAATCAGATCTGATGTTTTTGAAGGTGATGAGGTCACATGCTCGTGTCACGTGACCTCATGTGGCTGAAACGCCTCAAACACGTTATCTGATGCCGTGTTTGATCATGAGTGACTTTAATCACGCTGCAGACTGAATGCTTTGATGTGTAATTGCGTGTGTTTGAGTTAACATGTAGTTCAACACGTTTCCTCATTAATGACTTACTTTGCATGTAAATATTGAGCAAAAAGCAAATCAAATTTTTATCATCATCAACTACTGTTATGCAAATGAGCTCGACGCCACGACACGATTACATAATTAACGGAGGACTGGTGAGTTTTGATGATTTGTTTTTCGTGGCTGGCTTCCTCTTCAGAGTCTTCGGTGATCACGTGACCTGCACACGCCGCGCCGTGTGACATTTTAATCAGCTGGCGGCGACGCAGACGAGGTGAGATGTAGCAGGTTAGCTTCACAGAGCGCCGTCGCACCTCCACGCCTCTGTTAGCGCCGCGGCGAGCTCCTGTTGTTGTTGTTGTTTACCTGTCTGCCAGGCGGTAAACAGAGCATCCCGGTCTGGATCCGGAGGTGGATTGGGATTAGCATTGGGATTAGCATGTGGGAGACAAATGGACCAGGAAGGAGGGACGGAGCCCGCCTCCATCGCCGTGACAACACCTGAGACGGAATGCCTTCACACCACATTCATGGGCTGGGAGTCCCACCAGTGTGTGTGTGTGTGTGTGTGTGTGTGTGTGTGTGTGTGTGTGTGTGTGTGTGTGTGTGTTACAGATGTTATTAAATGTAGGGTTGTGGCTCCATGAGGTTCAGATGATGAGAGACCTTTGCAGCTCAAGCCTCTAATCCTATCTGTGGTCCAGGGACTGCAGCTGGAGGGGGGAGGGGGGTGCAGCTGTCAGACAGGTGAAGCGGTTCCGTCCGCTCCCCCCCATCTGCACCAGGACGGATTTACCCGCCGCTTTGATCTGGAGGAGGTGGCGGCGTCCCGCGGAGATTCGGTGACAACCCAGGTGATCCGGAGCCTTTTCTTTTTCCCCCTCCGACAGACGGCGCCTGACAGCCTCAGCGCAGGGCTTAGCGCGGGTCACACGGGCTAAACGTGACGTGACAGCGTGGAAAATCACCTCAGAACGTGAGCCGCTGGCAGGAAGAGGCTGGGATGAGTCGGGACTAAAGTTTGTCACAGCATCCAAACGAGGACGGAGACTAAAGAGCGGCTAGCGCTGTTAGCGTAGCGGCCGGACGCCACTTCAGTCGTTTTATGTCCTATTTTATTTATTTACTTTCACTTTTCTCCATTTCAGTCGTAGAGAAATGAGTCATCAGCACAGAGCAAACCAGACGACTAACCATCCATCCGTTGACCTCTGACCCCAGCGTCTGCACGCTAACACATCCACACCCATCTCCTCCGAGGCATCGGGAGTATCGAACCACGTTCCTCACGTCCACCTCATCATGTTCCTCCCGCCGCCGTTTCTCGTTTCTCTTCCTGTTAGCGTCCGAGCGTCTGTTCCTACCGACTCGCTGCAGAGGCGGCGTGCGAGCGGATCATGTGACCGGCTGCTGCACAGGTAAGCAGAAAATATGTGCTAGCGGCGGCCCGACCTTGAGGAGGACGCCGTTCCGTCAGACAGCGGCTGCAGCCGAGGCCCCGTCGTCGGACTAATAGACTAGATCTCCCTCTCTAGATGCATGGATGCCCCCCCCCCCCCCCCCCCAGGCGAGTTAAACAGCCAATTGATTTGATAAATTAAACAGAATAGAAGACATGATGAAAGGAATACCGCCGCTGCACACCTAATTGAATTTTCAGTTTATGGACGCGACACGAGCGGATCGACAAAACCGTTAAAACGCCGTTGGTCTCCTGGAGGTGGGGGGGGGGGCGCTCCATATCTACACCTCCACATCATAATAACAAAGAGAAGATTTTTGGACTTGGCGTGGAGGAATTCCAGCTGATCATCGTGTTATTGTTCTTCTTCTGGCGGCTGCAGAGCGTCGTGACAAAACAACGGCGGGATTTATTGCCCTGATAACCTTCCAGATTTCCATACGACTAGCGACACACTGACGCGTCATTAATCCCCGCGAACACCAGCCGTGATAAATAACGCCGCACGTCCCCGTGAAAAATAAGGCCGTTATTACCCGACCATAAAGAACGGTTTGGGCATCATCACTTCAAGCAGATAATAATAACGCGGAAGATACGAACGATTCGAGGATGCTGCAAAAGAACTGATAAATAACAACACCCCAGTAAAGATCTTTACATCGGCGTCAGAGCAATCAGACGCCGCTTAGCGCACAAATAAAGCAGGTAAATAATGAAACTTCTCCATCACCACCAGCCAACCTGTTGCTCCAACGTTTCCCCAGCTTCTTTTTGCTCGCCTGTTAATTTCTCAAGGCTCACACTTGAGTCGAATCCAACACACATAGTAATGGTATATCCCCTACAGGTGGAGATTCTTGGTGGTTTGAGAGAGAAACTCAAAAGGAAAGGAGGATGTTTCCAGCGCCAGATGCTTGCAGGGGCCTCTCTGGTGAGAAGCCGTGCAAAAGATCGCTTTACTTTCCTACGGAGAGCTGGAGCATAAATCCAAAACCCTCTGCAATAAATCAAATATAAATTTTCGTCTCCCCTCACTTTCCAGGGAACGGCTGCAATAACAATGTCATCCGACTCTGCCTGGTTACCATTAATGCTGCAGGATTCCACACTAATGATTTGGACGTGTGTGTTTTTTACAGCGAGGAGGGGGGGGTGGTGGTGTTTCTGACCTATTTGCAGGTTAAGAGAAGGAACGGAGGTCTGTGACAGATGCTTTTTACATATACAGGATTTTTCAAACGGATTCTCCCTGCCAGATATAACACCCGGCGTGCCAATAATGTTAATACACCCAAAACTCTGCGGCTGCAACTTTCACATTTCTAGACAGCGAAGTTTGGGAGCCAAAAAAGGAGGACAATGCACTCCAGTTAAATCCAACTGGAGTGAAAAATGTGATTTCTATTTAGATATTGTTCTGGATGCCAACAAGCCTCTGCTGCTGCCAGAAGAACCAACTTGATCTCATTCAGTCTATTTTCTCCTTGAAATCACAGCCTCATAATAATCTTTAGGAACGGAGCGCGAGCCAAGGCCCATAACTCCGTCCTACAGCCGTTTACTGGAACGGCCACATATCGCCGTGTGAGCCGCGTTCATGACCCGCGTGTACACAGCAGAGCAGCAGAACCCGAGTCCTGCAGTACGTTTGACTGTAAACAGACTTGTTAACCCCGGTGGAACCCTAACCCCCGAGCGGAGCGCCGGGAACAGGTTCTGGATGCAGTTTGGAGGGGCCGCGTTTGGCTGGAGAAGCTTTTCCGACTGCTTTTAGCGCCGTACCTGCCCCTTCCTGCCCCCGGGGATCCAGAGAGTTAGAACCACACCGTTTCCGGGACGACCCAGCATGGCTGCAGGGGTCGCAGCCGACAGAAAGGAACCGAGGTCAGGATGAGAGCAGAACCGGGGGTGGGTTGTACCCTCAAAACGAAACGCAATGAGAGCAGAAGCATGCAGAGTTCAACACACACATCACAGAAAACACAGCTGACAGCTGACCTCAGATCAGATTGAAACCCATTCACTCAGATGAACTATTAGCGTTCTAGGAGGAACCCGTTTTCAGGTTCAGAGTTGAGCTGAACCCGGGTTTACGTCGCTTCTCTGTTCCAAGAGACGCCAAACTCGTCTCCAGACTCAACCGTAACCATTCCCAGTTCTGAACTGAACCGTATTCAATAATGTGTTTTATTAATGTTTAGTTAATATGAATCTGTTCTAAGATGACAAATACATTTTATTTTTAAATATAGAACAGGAACGTCTGCGGCTCGTCTTCAGCTGCTTCCTCCTC
The DNA here is from genome assembly GCF_040054535.1 of Antennarius striatus. Lineage (NCBI taxonomy): Eukaryota > Metazoa > Chordata > Actinopteri > Lophiiformes > Antennariidae > Antennarius > Antennarius striatus. Next base: position 17,243,287 of record NC_090796.1, on the reverse strand, counting down.
ATTGTGGGTCACGGGGGTTGCTACGGCTAACAATATGTTACGTTTCATCCTGATTTATTGTACAGTAACATGGTGTTACGTACTTTTAATGGTTCACTATTTTATTATTCCAGTATTTGTGGTGGACAGACGTCAAGTGGAGTGAAATGACGTCAATTTAATTTAGATTTTTTTCATGTATTTTCTTTCTATAATGGAGAACGTGGTGACAGATGAGGGTCGGTCCAGGATGATGGCAGCAGCATCATCATGGGTCAAACGGGCCGTCCTTTCAGGACGTTCATCAATGCGTGTTTGTGACATCACGAGGCTCCGCCCACTCGCACGGTGACAGTTTGAACCTACAAACTACTATGATGTTCACCTTTTTTAGACTCATCTGCCGTGGTTTGATAAACCCTGCACAGGATGACACACACACACACACACACACACACACACACACACACACACACACACACACACACACACACACAGATTGCAGCCGGAATCAATCGCGGACTACCACGGGCAGCGGGATCAATCCACTGTTAGATTTGATCTTTAGATTTGTTGATGAGTGAAATCCTTTAAAACTCGGGACAGGAGATCTTCTCTGTGCTGCTGATCCAGGTGCAGATAAAAGGTGAAAAAACACGTTTAATAACACACTTAACCTGCATTATTAAAGCCGTGTGTGATAATAGTAATATTCTAAGGGAGGGGGGGGTAATTTGTGGCCCTGGTGGAGCGAGTGTTGTCTTGTTTAAATAATTAACAGGCTTTCAGGGTGGCGTTCATTTCACCATTTAAACAAACATCGTCTCCTATCAGGGGAATTCTTTTTCTTCATCTATCATAAGTATGTAAAGAAGTAGAAGGCAGTCGTCTCTTATATAAAACTGTTAATGACGGGAAAACCCCGACGAGCTTCTTGAAAAGGTTGCCGGAGGAATCGGGAGCAGCTGCCAGCCGCAGGTCTTCATGGATGCCAAAGCAGCACTTTGTGAGTGGCATAAGGAAGTTACACCCACTTTGTAATAATATGTTTGGCTTTGGTGCGATGCCACGAGGGTCGGTGCCAACGTCGACGCGACAGCCTGATCGGATCAGTCTGAGCAGAAACATCAGGCGCAGGAATCCTGTAATTATGAATGAGAGGAGGTCAGGTCGCTCCGAAACGCACGGGTCTGTGACGAAGGTGAGTCGTCAAGATGAAATGAGGAACGGTTTCACGCTTCCAAAGCGACCCGTCCTTCAGACAGAGCCAACGTTTAACTCTTCAATCGAGTCGTGTGGGTCGTGTTGTGTCTGCAGCGACTGCAAACACAGGCACACAGAAGAAATTACCCCCCCAGACAGACGAGCTCTTCCTCGCCGCGCCACACCTGCTCACGTCGGCCTGTAATAACCTGCTGTGTCTGCTCTGCAGGTGCACTCTGGGTATTTACTCCCCAGTCCCACTTACCACAAATACACGCCGTGGTGCGTTATGTTCCCCCAGCATCTGCGTCCTCGCCGTCAATCCGCGGTCCGCGCCTTGATGATGTATTTACTTCCCATAAATCAATGTTTGAAATGCAGCGATGGCCCCGTGCCGCGGGGGGGTGGGGGCTCAGAGGAGATCCATCAGTCAGAGGTCCTCCTGGAGGAAGTTCTGTCACTTCCTGATTCGACACGCGGCGTCGAATCGAACATGTCGATAGCAAAAGAAACGGACGCAAGAGCAAAAGAAGAAGAGCGAACGACGACGGAGAAGACTTTATGATGAATGGGTTCAATATTTACTCTTTAACAATAATGTTATCTTTTACTATTTAGGCCCATTGAGTGTGAAAAACACAGGAAATCCATGATGACACCCCAACGCTGCAGCGCTTTAACGCCTCAGTCACAGTTCATCAAACAAATGAATTCTGTTCTCCACAAAAACACTTCAGACGACCAAAACAAACGCCGGTTTGAGACGCCGAACGCCGGCAGGACGAAAATAATCAAGAGGAGCGATGGATGCTGCTTCTAACAGACCGGATTAGAGTTTCTCCAGCAGCTAACCTCCTGCAGACGGGACGCCGGCAGGAGGACAATTAGGAGTGAACTCAAGGAGTACTCGGTCACATGTCTAAGACGAAGTCTGACTGGTTCATGAGACGCTATTCGGTCGGTGAGTTGTTTGGTTGATTTGATGGTTTTTTTGGTTCAAAATGCAAAGAAAACAGACAGATTCCCAGGAAATCTGATGGAATTCTACACATTTCCTCACCAGTGTGAGGTTTGTATTCCTACATGTATATAATAAATGCTTAACTGTACAGCCATAGGGTCTGGTGTTTGTTTTAATTCCCATTGGCTGTAGATGGGGGTCGATAGCTTCCTTAATGCTCCTTTAATGATTTGTTGTTGCAGGAAGTCGACTGGTAGAGCTGAAGCACCTGAACGACCCCCAGGACCCCGAGCCGACGCGCTGCCATCCCACCGCTCCTCCAACAGCAGCTTTTTAACAGCCAAGATTTAATTTCTTTACATGTTTACCTTGGTTTCCTCCCCTCCTCCTCCTCTGCTAACGCCCACCCCCCCTGCCCCCCCAGGAGACAAAAGCAGGCAGACAGCTCCGATAAACAGAGGTGTGAAGGCTGGCGGTGACAGCAGCGTACGCCGAGGCGACCGATGCGATCAATTATCGAGTGGTCGATCGTCTTTAATTAGAGGCTTTACGTATTGAGTCGGTCTGGGTGTGTGTGTGTGGGGGGGGGGGGGGCTGAGAAGCAGCGTGTAAACCAACCTCATTACACCGCAGTGATTCACCCCCCAGGAGCTGTGATCCACACAGTGTTTACACCATACATTTGTTTCTGTGGTAACATATCGAGTGGAGGAATGGCTCTGAAACAGACCCGCGCCCCCCCCCCGCGCCTCATCCTCCTCTTCTCTCCATTTTCTTTCTTTCCGTCTCCCTCCCACTCACTGCTGAAGAGGCTGTCACACTGGTTTGCCTTTTGTTGTGGAGAGTCTGGAGAGGTAGCACAACGTGTCCTAGTTAGAGCGCTGCCCCATCTGCCCGCCATAATTAGACAATTATGCTGCAAGGATCCGTCATTAATTCCTTTGTGGGGGCCAATTTTCGCACCACAAAGCCGTCTCAGGTTTAGTTTTACTTTTGCAGATATGTGTTCGTTCACCCTTCAGTATTGACACCGTGGCAACCCTAGGGGGGGGGCAGGAGAATATTCTCCTGCCAATATTGACTGGTTGGTGCTGCTGTAGTGAGGAGGCGAAGGGGAATATCGGCGGCTGTCTTATGCAGAATAAAAACAAGCAGCCAGGAAACAAGCAGTCAGAAAAAACAAGCAGAGAGTTCAGCTGAAGTTGGGCTGATGAAATATGCATCCTGAGAAATGATCCTCCTGGTGCATTGTGGGAGATGTGGATGAATGTGAAAACGGAACGCATCAGGTTGGAGCGGCGCAATACCGCTGGAAACAGTCGGGGGGCGGTGTCGCGACAATTCAAGCATACATCTTCGATGCTAATATTAGCATTGCATTAGCGTAATGTTATTTAACAATCAATAACCAGGTTAATTAATCATCTATTAGCAGCTGAAATCAAAAATGTTAATTTTAAACTTTAAGCATGGCGTCTAGCGCAATCAAATTAACTAAAATAAAAGCCTGACGCGTTTAGCCTCTGGATGTTTCTGAAATCTCAATTACCTCCTAACAAGCAGAGCAAACGGTTTTAATGGTGACGATGTGACGAACAGACGGCGGCAGCCATTCCAGACACTGTGTTTTAACGAAGCCGTCTTTAATTACGGAGGATGTGTCTGCAGACAGAAGGTCCACCTCAGCCCGATCCAGAACCTATGAAAGCACGACATGTAGAGCCGCCTCTCCGACATGCGTGTTGTGGCTAACCGGGCCTGACAGAAACATGTGTGGGGGGGTATCGTACGATGTAAGTGAAATCTGATTAGCGCTGCGATCTAATCAGCCGTGAATTCATCTGTGGAGACAAGCGGGAGGAAATCACTGCGGAGAATTCTGTATAATTATCAAAAAATCTCGCAGCGGTACATTAAAATTGTAATTACGACATATTATCTTAATTGCTAAGGAGATGCAAATCAAAACAAGGTTAGCGCAGCTCCCTTAACATGCCGGGGAACATGTGGCGGGGAACTCTTCAATATTCACTGAATCAGCTTGACTTGTTCGACATGAAGAGGCTGTCATCTCTGTGACGCCCCCCCCCCCCACTTCGGGGCAATAATCCTCGTCGAGATCGTGAGCGGCGGCGGCGCGACAATACGACCTGACAAATATCTAATTGCTGTGCATTCATCTCCTATTATAACAACAAACAAAGACAAAGTCGGGTGATGTAACTGTCCCACAAAAAACGGGCCTCCTTCCAGGTTTTTCTGCTCCGGTTTTCATCAACATCAGGGCTCCAGGACCCAAAGCCAAGACCGCTGATCCAGAAAAGAGGATCCAGCAGCTCGGAACCATCCGGATCAGATCCAGAAGGTTTGGGTTGATGTTCTGTGGAGCCATGAAACCAAACTGGACCTTCTGGGGCCTCTGGATCAGTGGTGTGTCTGGATCTGAATGGGGGGTTTCAGCAGCTGACGGGCCTCCAGACAGAACTTCAGATGCTGGATCATTAGAGACAGCAGTCGGAAACACTATGATCTGCTGTATTGATCTATTTAAACTGATCTGCTTTGATTTGTGATTGAAAACAGCTGATAGCTAACAGATTTTGACGTACATGTGGTTTTATCCTGTATCTTTAAACAGAACCACACAGCTCTGTGTTTGTCTGCATTATGGTCTGTATATTCAGGTCACATGACTCCCTCTGCTCTAGTTGTGTCATAAAGAGTTCCAGGTGTGTGTTTGAGACTCCTTGGAGTCCTGGAGGAAGGTCCAGGCCCCCACAAGAACAGGAAGTAGTTCTATTCTGACTGTTTTCATTGGAATTCATTCGATAAAGGAATTGTGGTTTAGAAACTCCTTAAAAATTTATTTGTATTTTAATCCACTGTTTCTAACTCCTTTGTGAACCTACAGTAGTAGTTTAAGTAGACTCAGGTAATCAACCAAATCCCCAGTCCTAACCCTAATCCCTAATTTTAACCCAACATCTAACAATAAACCCAACCCAACACCCTACATCTAATCCTAAACTCAATAACTAACCCAAATCCTAAACCCAACATCTAACCCAAATCCTAAACCCAACATCTAACCCTAAACCCAACATCTAACAATAACCCCAACATCTAGCAATAACCCCAACCATACACCTACATCTAATCCTGAACCCAACATCTAACACAAATCCTAAACCCAACATCTAACACAAATCCTAAACCCAACATCTAACCCTAAATCCAACATCTAACCTTAAACCCTACAACCCTAAACCCTACATCTAACCCTAAACCCAACATCTAATCCTACACCCTACATCTAATCCCCAATCCAACATCTAACCCTAGATTTAAACCTAACCTCTCACCATGGGTATAACCCTAACCCTAGCCCCTGACCCCAATCCAAACTGCATCATGTGTGAACATGACACCAGTCCCCGCCTCCACTCTGGGGGTTCTGCTCTCAGATCAATTCGTTCTTCCTTCACCCAGAATGCCGTGAACATTTCCTGTAATCCTGCTGATAAACGCATGAACGGAAACACAAATAGATGGAGGAGAATTCTCGACCTCAGAGGCGGAGTTAATAACAAAAACCTGCTTAATATTCCCTCTCTGTCTGAAGGATTAATGTGCGACAAATGCGGGAGAAAAGTTCTCATGAAACTCGCACGTAGACAACAAATTGCTCGCCATAAATTGCGTGTGACAGGTGCACACTGTAACTCTGCAGACAGAAGACAGCCGGATGACAGCAGGCACAAGGGGTAATAGTGAAAGGAGAGGAACATGTCATTGAACATGGATTTATGAGCAGGTCCAGACTGAAGCCATCCATCAGCGGTGTCACCCAGCATCAAACGTGGTCACATTCAGGACCCGATAGGCGGCTGCAGCGGCCGCCGGAACGCCGAAGCATGTGGGGAACGTCGGGGAACGGAGTCATTTGTTCCTTTTTAACCGGGAAGTCTGTCGCTGCACGTAAAGCCAGTCTCTTAATTGGAGTAGTTATGCTTTGATAGAGAGCTCCGTTTCCTCCTGAGGCCCTGGCGGCGGGGTAACAGTATGTGGCAGCTTTAAACTAACCATTTCTGAAAACATCAGATTCCTGACAGAAAATAATAAACCAGAGGTAGCCTATGTTTTCACTTTGGAGATATTGGAGTTTCTCTACCAATTGACATTAGGATGGCGGTTAGCCACAAACTGTAAATTGAGTTTCTCGCTCGCACACACACACACACACACACTTATAGCGCAAACACTTTCCCAGCCCTTCCCATGCCGGACTAAAATAAATCCCAGGAGTTCGCTCCTGCCCCGGCCCTCGCAGTCTATAATACAGCCGACAGCTCTGATCACTCCTGAGAAAGCAAAAGCTGCTCAGGGATCGCTTTACAATTCTCAGGGGCTCGAATAACCTGATCTTGAACTGATCCCGAGCGCTGATCCTTCAGTATTAGGTTAGGAACGTGTGAAGGGGGCTGTTGAATGAGCCGCGCCGGAGATCAACATCCCAGCTCCGTGTTGCTCCGGCCCGGCAGATTGTTTGACTTGATTAGTCTCTCGCCCGCCCCAGCGTTGGGTTCGCCAAGCGCCGGGCTTTCCAGACGCCGGTATCGATGTGTCAGAGGCGAAAAAGGCTCAAGGTGGAGCCCATTACCCCGACGGGGAGCACTGGAAGTTAATAGGATTTGCTCCCGATCAAGAGACTGTGCTATTTCCTGAGGCTGTTACAGACCGGAGCACAAAAATAAATGTTCCTTTATTCAACACATTCAAACTAACCCCCCCCCCCAGCTCCCACCTCCCAAAAAAACCTCCACCAGGCTCCGCCCCTCCTGGAATATCTGTTTTTACCGCAGAAGGTTGTGCTCCCCCTCTCTTGTTCTCCCGAGCAGCCGGGGAAAGTAAAAGGTTGGCACTTTTTGTCTAAAGGAGCCATTTGTTCAGGTGAAAATGAAACTTGCATGGTAAGCAGAGCCGGGCCTGCGGTTGCTGGGGGGTTCGGGGGGGGGGGTTGAAGGGATTCCAGATTAATCATATGGGCTATGCACCACGAGAATATTCATGGAGGAGTAATTGCCAGGGGGCTTTATGTGATGTATTCTCCCCATGAGGTAAAACCTTGTCACAGAGAAAAAGGATAATGGAGTAAGAGGATCACATGAAAATGTTTGCTGCACCCACCTTTAACTCGGAGCTTAACCCCGACCCCGGCTAGTAATTACACAGTTAATTGCCAACTGATCTGAGGCGGAAGCGGCGTCCGGCGGTAGACGTCAGCCGGGCTTAGGAGCCTCGTTCTGTTGGGGTGGGGTGGGGGCACGGCGGATCGCCTTCGTCCTGAATAATTTAAAGACAGTCAGACTCGGTCAAGTCGGCGTTTTCAGAGCTGGATGTGAATTCAATATGATCAGAACAGGAGTTACGCGATCCTGTAGGTCACTCCTGTGAAATCAAACACTTATTTATTTTAGACGTATTAAACACACGAGGTTAACGGGTCGACCCGAACCGGTCACCGCTCTGATTTCATCCTGCTGCAGTAAGCATGCCACACCAGCAGGTGGCAGTAGTGACTATGCATCCTGCTGATACAGCATTAGTTTAGTTCAGTTTTTTTAACTTTATTTAAAGGGGACAATGCAGTGTCATGAAACACATGACTATACATGGTTAACAGCGCCACAACTAGCCAGAAGGCTAGTTTACACCTGCAGTCCCCCGGCCATGAGGTATAAAAATAAAAGCAGTAAAATCAGTCAAATACATCTACAATATAGTAAAAATATACTGTACTATTAAAAGAGAATTAGTTGTCATCACCTGACCCCCCCCCCCCACCTGAAAGAGGTCAGACCTTCACCTGCCTGAGTTAGCGTAGCGTGTCCTAGCATTACACCCTCCCGAATCTGTTTGGATTTACTGTAGATGTGGAATCAAGAGCTGATTCCAAACTTTATGGTGGGGGTTTGGAGGGGGGGGGGGCGTACATGTGTGGTTCCACCGGCCCCAGGCAGCAGCGTGAGAGCCATCCTAGTTAACATTGTGAAATTGATTTTTCCTAATAGCAACCAGCACTCCTCCAGGCGCGCACGACAACACACAACTGACATTTTTGACAGGTGGTGATAGAAAACACATGAAAGCACATTATTATTATAGACCAGGTAATGAGTGAAAGAAAGATCTGCTCTGGATCCGTTTTTAAAAAATAAACCCACCGGGGGAGCAGAGCTGGCATCTGAGAGCCAACCCGGATGTGGAGCCGAGCCGGCGCTGCCATCCGCCGGTGGGAGAGCTCGGAATAATCTAGGTGATGTTAATGATGCAATTTATATGTGAGGGGACCTGTGTTTGGCAGGCTGTTTCCGTCTGAGCAGGCTGCACCACGTCGCCCCCTGCTTGATGGAGGGGGTGGAGTAGGAGGAGGATGTCAGAGCCTGTGTGAGAAGAGGTAGCGGGCGAAGCGCTGATAAGAGCCATTACTATTAGTGTCTGTCTGTCACCTGCTGTGCGTCATCCACCGCCCCCCCACCCCTCCATCTCACCGTCGCTCCATCCTCGTCCCTTTTCCTCCCGGCACATCACTTCACATTTGAGCTCACCTACACATTTTCCATCCTGTCGCAGACGGACTGGGGGAAAGCGAGCTGCCGCAAAAAAAAAAAAGAAAAACCCAACAAAACGCGACCCAGCTCTGTCTCCAAATGGTGAATTAGTGAGCAGCTGAAAGCGTTTATTCCATAAACTAAATAGCTGCAGATGATGAAGAAGAGGAGGAGGAAGAAGAAGAAGAAGAAGTGGATGCACAACTCCAGACGAACCGTTCCTCAGATTTTCCAAGCAAACACAAAGCCTAATTTGGTATTTCATTTATTGCCTGGCACAATCCTGCAGCTCCTTAAACTTATGAACTCGGGGAGAAATGAACAGTAATTGCAGGCTGTTCTTTATTTTCTTAAAACCTTTTTAAACCAAAATATTTAAAGCTGTTTTTCCCAGTTGCTATGCAACACTTCAACCGCAAGAGTGGGAGCACGCTGAGAATGTGCCAAATAAATAGTACCGCCACAGACATTCTGCTGAGGGGAAATCTGAAGCGCTCGCTTCATAATCACACCGAAATGCAGAGCAGTTGTGTAAAAAAATAAAAAATAAAAATGCACAATCATCCTTTCATTCATGGTTTTGTGTTGACCTGCGTGATTCCGGACGACACGACGGCGGGTTTAACGAAGCATTGTTCAGGCGTCTGGGAGTCACGACGGCTTTTTGAGCTGCAGAGGGACCAGAAACGAAAAGCGTCCTGTGCAGAATACCGTCCTGTAGTTTGACGTGAAAACGCTGCCAGATATGTAGACGACTGTCTGCTTCACAAGTCCTTTCAGATTTCAGTCAGAGCTCGCCTGGAGCCTGGGCAACTGTACAAAAAATAAAAAACCGGCAAAGAGCGAGCCGATGGTGCAGCCTTTCTTCTTCAGCCTGGAGCTGAGGACTCCAACAAGGACACGTTACGCAAGATCTGGTATTCAGCGGCGCCTCGGAGGCCACGCGACGCACACGGAAGTGTGTGTCTCCTGAGGCCTCCACGTTAATCAACACTCCTCCCCGTGCATACTGATGAGCTGCGTTCCGCTCGACACCTCCCTTCTTCAGCAGCTCAAATGAAGTCACAAGTTGGGCTGCAAATCGTCTCCCACGGCGACCGCATCAACATCACCTGCGAATCCTGTCGAAAAGTCGTGGAAATTAAAAGATATATGACAATTGCGGCCTTTGGATTCCGATTGCACGCCGGCGTTAGCGTGTTGTGGAACACGTGTCCCCCCCCCACCACCACCACCACCACTTCATCATTGAGTAAATGGCACCGCAGACGTGAGCCGCGACTTCACAGCTGCCTCATGGCGGGTGACATTGGAGCCCACGCATGAACACATCGCTCATCAAAGCGAATGAGGCGTTCGCCGCTTCCTCCGCTCACGCTGGGGAAAACAATACCCCCCCCCCCGACCCCCCACCCCCGTCGAGTGCACGCTCGCACACCTGGAATGTCTAGAACAAGTAGAAGAAAAATCCATTTGGTTCCATGCGTCTCTCACAAGATGCTTAACAGAGTGTGACCCTTACAGTGCCTGGTAATGGGGGTGGGGGTGGGGGGGGGCCCCGCTGCAGTAAAACAGCTAAGAGTGGGTGCTAACGGCGGTTCCACAATTAACCTGTCTTAAAACAAAAAAGAGCCTTTTTTTTCTTTAATTTGGGAGGGGTTGATTTCTCAGAGAGTTCGGGTCCTAAATCGGTCGTTAGCGTCGCTCGCTAACACGAAACCCCATGCAATTAAAAAACATTCAGCTACAAACGTCTCCGACGCTAATCAAAAACGCGTCAGAACCGAAAGTAAAAATCGTAAAAAAAAAAAAAAAAAAAAAAAAGGAAATCGAGACACATCCTCCTGAAAAGTGGCGCGACGCGAACACAAAAGCTCCAGTCTTTCGCCTCCACTGTCCCGGTTTGGCTAAGTGGAACCAGACGCGGACCGCTGGAGCTTCAGACCAGTTGCTGTTCTTTATTTATTTAACAAAACGAGCTGCAAAAGCCAAACATGAGGTCATGGAATATTCTCAACCCGAGAAATAAGTCAGAGCCTTCAGTGAGACATCCAACCCGCTTCCAGGACCCCGAGCTGGTGAGGACCTCTGTGGAGGCGAGGTCTTCTTTTTTGGCGTTTTCTTAAATACGACTTTGGACAGTGTGGCTCACATGCCTTTTCAATTAGGAGCCCAGAACCAGAACATCCAAAGCCCGGGCCCCCCCACCCCCCCCCGCCATCGGCCCCCTCTCCACGACTGACCGAGTCTGAGGAAATGTTAAACAGGCGTCAGAACCAGAACGGAGACGGCAGCCGTTCAAACAGCCCTCCACTTTCTAAACAGTCATTAAGACTTCACAGTGAATTGATGACACGGGCCCCGAACACGCCACCGCGTCCAAACACAGACCGGGAACACGCTTCATCACTGGCGACGCGTTCGGCACTTAAGCACAACAGTTTGTCCCTTTGGTGAACGAATCGTGCAAAATATGTCAAAGCCGCTGGTTTGTGAGGATCGTAATGAGAACGCACGGTTTACACGAGGAGCGCAGGGGCATGGGCGGGAACTCCCCTTTTCTCAGGATTCAACCTCCGGGGGCCCCCAGGAGCCGTCGGAACACTTTGATGTTCCTTTGAAATGAATCAATGGAGCTCCTTGACACGGCCCCCCCAGGTTCTGTCACCTGTGATGAACGCCACGGCGGTGCCAAACCCGGTGTCTGACGCTTCCACCGCCGACGGTTTATCTCCAAATCTCCAAGTTTGCATCCCAGGGACGCAGCATCAGCATCAGCAGCGGTGGTTACCAAGGTAACCCATCTCTGGCTCAGGACACAACATGCGCCGGTTAAGTTGAAGACAAGACATCAAAACCGATCAACGCAGCGATCGATTCTCCGGAAAACGATATTATCATTCAGGCGTTGGTCCGCCTCCAGTCGGTTCTGTCTGTCGGCGCCGATCGAAGCACCGAGCCGCTCTGTGATTGGTCAGACGCCACAGGCGCCATCTCCGTGTTACTTTGACGTATTCGCCGTGCAAAAGAAGGATCTACTTTTCCTCCGTTGACGTCCGAACGCAGGCCGGCCGTAAAGAAAGCCCTCAAACAAGCCGTGACCGGCAAACGTAGCGGCGCTGATTGGACCGGCGTGGAGGAGAGACGGCAGTTAGAGGGAAGCAACACTTATCCGTTTAAGCTCCGGCTTGGTCAATTCTCATTTGACTAAATCCAATTAGCATTGATTGTGCATCTCCTTAAAGCCCAGGTTTAGGTTCTCCTTGATGGTGCGGAAATCTTAACCGGGACCAAGCGGCAGTATTTAACCTATTACCCCCCCAGATGAAGCGGTGAGGGTTTGGAGTTCTCCTGGCGGAGGCATTGATCTTTCCTGCTCCCCGGGTTTTTCCCAGCATTTCCTGCGAACGCCTCGCCTCGTCGATGGCGCTCCTGAGCAAACCCGCCCCGGATCCAGCATCTCATTTAAGTTCCCGGCGCGCTTTGATGTGGATTCGCCGCCGCTGCCGCCGCGCGTATCATCGGCGTTTGAAGGTTCAGCTTCCACAATACAACCCGGTTTGAAGTTCCACATACTGCATGGAGCTACAATGTGATAATCTGGGCGCCGGTTATGCATTATACATATTTCATAAAAGAACAGCATCACCTGAAAGTGAAATGTGGAGAAGTCAGAGCTTGGAGGTATATATTGACAGAAAGCGTCTCAGACGTGTGGGTGTGGGACCAAAACACTCTTGTTATCTCCAACATTTCACAATCGACTCGACATCTTCCCTCAGAAAGGGGGGGTAAATATCCAAATAAACAGTAGAATAACATTTTCCCCGGGTCTGCCGCGCCATTACCAGACAGAATGATTCCATCGATGGAGCGTTTCTAGCCGTGACTGCGGCGAATAATGAAAATCACCTCCTTCTGATTTCTGGAAGGGCGGGGCGATCCACGCCATCGTCAAATAAGACATGAAGAAGTCCTTGTCCACATCTGGACAAGCTGAAGGTTTGAAAGCAACAGGCGCCACTTCATCAAGTTTGACGCTAAATAACTTTATGGTCACATTTTAAACCAACACAAATGTATTTTGGCATCAAGCAGTCGCCGAGGCGACGATTCCGAAGCGCGCCGGAGTTTACTTAAGGTCTGATAAGATCACGATTGTGGCAATAAAGTTATTCAAAGTGTTTACGATGAGCCTGACGCAGAAAGGCGGACATAATCCGCGCTGAAAAAAACCGAGCTACGTGAAAACTGAGCCCACCAGTTTCTAAAATCCACCTGCCTGAAGCAAACAAGATTTAAAAAATAGCTGTTTTTTTTCTGCAGAAGAATGAAATAAAGTTGGTGTTTAATGTCTGTGAGTGACTGCGGTTTATGTTGGAGCTTTTGATCTTGATAATTAAAGAGTGTTTGTATGGAGGTGCACAACTCCAAAGCATGGAGATGCTGCTAGCCTCGGGGCCTGGCAGCTTTCTTCTTCCTCTCACTGCATCCATCTTCTGATAAATACACACACACACACACACACACACACACACACACACAGAAGAAAGACTCGACGCTTTCACAAACATCAGCCTCTCAATTAGCTCCTGCTCTCATTTCTCCTCGGAAGAGAATTATTTTTCAGCTCGACGTGTCTTTTTTTTTTGTGTGTGTGTGTGTTTATTGTGCACAGACCAAAGTCTTATCAGCAGCTAATCACCACACGTCAAATCTACAGCAGACACTTAAAAAAACAACAACAATCCGGCGAATAATCTTCAAGTTCAGATTGACATTTGAGGATTGGACAATCAATTTTTTTATTTTTTTTTTAGCCGCCAAAGGGAGATCAGCGTTTGTCTGGTGTAATTTGTTGTGACACGTTAATTGCATCTACTTGTAATTCTCTCTAATTGATGTTTGATACGTCTCAGGAAATTAGGCCAACTAGATAACGCTGCAAACGCCATGAATCCACCCCGCCTGGCTCTTTGTTTCAGGTCTGATGAATCCGCATCACCTGAAACCTGAAAGTGTCGCCACGTTACCACGGCTACGTGCGACGCCGTCGACTCCAAACGCATCCGGCCCGGCGGCGTATATTTAAACACTAACCTGAGCCACTTTCACCGAGTTCTGGGTGGCGCCGCCGGCGTGGTACTCCACGTCGTTCTTCTTGGCGATTTCTTCAAACCTAAAAAAAAAAAAAAAGACAAGCGATGGAGATTAGCTGGAAGATACAGGCGGGATGTGATCACGCAGGTCGTCATGACGACAGCACCATCAAGGAGCGTACAACGATGTCAGCATCACAACATGCTAACAAGGAAAAGTAACCTAAACTTTAAAAAAAAAAAAAATTTTAAGTGCAATTTCCTCCGTGATTAATAAAGTATACATCTATCTATCTAAGCCAGTCTAATATATTATTTTAAAAAAAAAATCAAAAATATATTATTATTATCTTATATTATTTATGTAATGTGCCTAATATGGTGTTAACATAATAAACCGCCAGACTTCAGTGAGCTAATACGTTAGCATACTTACCTTAGCCTTAAGCTAACACTTATTTAAATTAAATTACACTCATTTAATGGCCTCAAATGAGAATCATGCTATGCTAAATATTTAATTCCATGTAAATACACTCAGGTCTACGGGCCGTTTTAGTGTCTTTCAGCTTATTGTTTTGGTCTTGGAGTCAATGTCCTCATTACCCCCTTTTCCAGTAAAGTCTTCTGAACCTTTTCCAGAGGATAAATGCTACGCAAAGCAGCTGACGAGCCTGAATAAAGGAGCATTAACTAATAATTGAGTAGAATTTGTTGGAGACAAAACCCCCTTTTTGTTGCGGTGCGTCCACTGCGCAGCCTCTCGTGTCTTGCCGTCCTTCTGCTGCAGCGTTCCAGGTGAAAGCTGTTTATATGAAAGCGCTTAAAAAGAGAATGAGGCCGTGAGACAATGCTGGTTCCAGTTAAACGAGATACTTGACCACAGAGAGCCTTCTAGGGCCTGAAAGTCAGCTTGATAAAAGCAAAAAGAGCAACACATGGTTGCAGTTATCCTCAAGTATTAAAGCAAGATGAGCAGAAAAAGTTCGTCTTTCCTCAAAGGGATGCATGAAAGAGAAACTATTCATCGTTTGGCAGCGATAGACAGCTATTTTGTTCTTTATAGGTGAGGTTTTCGCAGCGAGTTATACAATTTCCTTGTGTAGAAAAACCTCATAGCCAGATAACTTGTTTAGGGAGAGACCACATCTGATTAAATGTTTGATGTAGGAACCATACAGCAAAGTTTAGAAAGACTGGAACAAACTAAACACAATGAGTCAAGAAAACAGACATGTCATTGGGGAATGAGGAGTAAACAATCGCTGGGTTTCAAACACAAACCGCCGGGACACCCCCGGGTCCGCCGTGGAATCCTGACGGCTCTATCGCTCTTCTGTTTTCCCATCATTTCCAACATCAATAGCTTCAACGCTTAAGTTATGCTGCGAGATAGAGTCTTTATCTGGGGAGCCCAGAACATGAATAATGTGTATTCTCCTCATCGTTCATACAAACAGCCTCCCGTGGGGAGGGGGGGGTGGCGGGGGGCGGCTGTACAAATGTGTCCACCCTGCTAAGGAAATTGACCTAACAGCAGTCAACATGATACGGCCCATTAGGAGGTCCTTGGCTGCTTTTACTCCACTGTAAATTGAAGACTGTCCATTTGGAAATGTATTTATATCAGGCAGAGGAACCCACGGTAAACAGTTCAAGGTGGGAGCGCCAGGATTCCAGGTTCTAGGAACACTTCGCCCGATTCGTCCAGTTTCCATGGCCACGGAAAGTAAACATATGTGCGTTAGTGTGATAGTTAACAGTAAGGTGAGCTAACATTATTTATACATGCAGTCCTCAACTTATGAACACAACTGGTTCCCAGAGGTTGTTTGTAAGTTGAATTCTTCGTAATTTGTTTCTTAAATCTCAAATAATCACCATTTGAGGTCATTTAAATGTCATTACTACTCTAAATACTGAAGTACTATTCCCTAAGACCGACCAGAAACAATAACAGAACATTAAAACAACATATAATAAATAAAAAACCGGAACAGCACGATTGGAGTTCAGTCATTCTTCATTATACGTCGGTTTTCAAAAAGAAAAAAGAAAACTGGTGGAAAAAGAAAAGTCAAGTTTACGTCATTTCACTTGCCTGAACGTCTTTATTCCAAAAACGACAAAAAGAAGAGGAGACAAGTGTCGGAGCTGCGTGAACGCAACGGTGCTGCTCGGAGGGGTTAGTGGCAGAAAGTGGAACTGCAGGACGATAGTCAGATATTCAGCACGTGTTTGTTCGTATCCCTGATAATCTTTACATTTTTAGACAAATATGGACTAGAAAGAATAATGAATGCATGAAATCCGCATGTTGCATGACATGTTGATGCATCTTCATGCTAAACGCTGATTTACGCATACAATGCAAGTTTTTTTCTAGGACTGCATGGACATGCATTCAATCTTGAGCACCTTGCACAAACTGGTTGCGTGCTAACGCTACGTTGGAACTATCGTAAAATAAAAACGTCCTCGTCTTGCGTCTTCTTGAGCTGTTTCGGAGCGACCACACGTTCATATCTGGTTTAACTGCTCCTTTAAATTAACTGCCTCCGAGGGCGCTGGTTACGTCAACGCTTTGCAGCCACAGCCAATGCCTTTTTCTGAGGATTCCAAAAACATTCCCAGAGGAGGTCAAAGGTCGCTTGTTCTGCACAGCGAACTTGTTGAACCTGGAAGTATGTCATGTCTGTTGCGTGTGCCCGCTGCAGACGTGGGGGTAATATGTATGCAAAAAAGCATCATATGTCAGCCATAGGTGTTCAATACTGCAGCACAACTCTGTTTAAGTTGGCG
This sequence comes from Antennarius striatus, assembly GCF_040054535.1. Taxonomy (NCBI): domain Eukaryota; kingdom Metazoa; phylum Chordata; class Actinopteri; order Lophiiformes; family Antennariidae; genus Antennarius; species Antennarius striatus. The sequence continues at coordinate 17,226,632 of NC_090796.1, read as the reverse complement.
TGGATGAGTTTTGAGTGAGTGTGAAAGTAACCTTTACTGGCTTCAAAGAAAGTCTGCATATCATGTCTGAAGGCGAGGGGTTCTACCGGGGGCAGAATGTTCCCAATAAAGAAAAAACTTTCCATGCAAGTGGAAAATATGCTAACCGGGGTAAAAAAAAAAAAAAAAGCAGCCCTTCCTGAGACACCTGTTATGACTCCTGGACAAAGGAAGAATTTGAGCACTGTGGGTGTTTATAACATGAAGGCAGCCGAGGGACTCCAGAACCCATTTCAAATAGACACACAGCTTCTGAGGATTTCAGCCGCTTCTCTCTCTTTTTTTTTTTTTTTGCCTCCGTCCCCCCTCCACCCCCACCCCCCGCTTCTCGAACGCCTCGAAAATCCCATCCGAAAAGGAGCAGCTGCCTGGAGACCTTTACGCCCTCCGACATCATGTGATCCCATAGAAGCGACACCGTAAACAGCCCCCACTGGCCGTTTAGGAAGAGAAAATCCCCTCTCCATCTCCATCTCCTGGAGGCGAGGCTCCGCCGCCGCCGATGGGAGGGAGAGGGGGGGGGCGCGAGAAGAAATTGTTTTGAACAAAATGTCCTCAGCCGCTAACCTTTGCTTTCAGAAGCCGCTGGTGGTGTTCAGAGGAAGCGTTCCGCTGGTGTGAGGACTGTGTTATGTAACCTACAATAGACTGGTCCTGGATCAGGTTAAATATGACTATTTAAGGAACGGGTCACCAGCGATGGAGGCGCAGTAATTATCTGCTCAGCCTCGGGCCGCTGGGACGGCGAGGTGAAGGTTCAGTCTGCAAGGTTCCTGCAGAAGAAACCCGTTTAAACCCACAGAACATCACCTCCAAGGCCCAATCAAATGCCTTCTTCTAAGCCCCACCCTTTCGATGTTGATGGTGTTGTGGTTGAAAAACCTTCATTTAGGAAATAGGACGCCACCCGACAAGTGATGATGCAGATAATTCTCTACAACAGTCAGGTCCGCTGGAATTCTGTCCCATGAAAATATGAAATATGAAAGAACCCAGGACTGAAGAACGTGTGAAAATAACTTGAGAAAAGAGGGTAAAACCACGGAAAGACGGACTTTGTTAAAGTGGTCATCAAAAGCATCGACTTCCAAAACTGATTTGAGTTGCAAACTGAATTTAGCCGGTCCGGTGTGGGTTCAGCTGGACAACGTGGACGAGAACCTGTGACCTCAGCTGGACCCGAAGCTCCTGTTTGGGTTTCTGTATGTCTTTAAGCTAGACTTCATTTTCTTGTTCTCTTTCAGCTTTTCCCTTCAGGGTCTCCACAGCCAATCAGCTGCCTCCATCTAACCCTGTCTTCTCATCCTCTTCTCTCACACCAACTACCTTCATGTCCTCTTTCACTACATCCATAAACCTCCTCTTTGGTCTTCCTCTAGGCCTCCTGCCTGGCAGTTCAGAACTCAGCATCCTTCTACCAATATATTCACTATCTCTCCTCTGGACATGTCCAAACCATCTCAGTCTGGCCTCTCTGACTTTATCTCCAGAACCTCTAACATGTGCTGTCCCTCTGATGTACTCATTCCTGATCCTATCCATCCTGGTCACTCCCAGAGAGAACCTCAGCATCTTCATCTCTGCTACCTCCAGCTCTGTCTCCTGTCTTTTCCTCAGTGACACTGTCTCTAGACCAAACAACATCGCTGGTCTCACCACAGTTTTGTACACCTTTCCTTTCATTCTAGCTGAAACTCTTCTAGTTGTTTAGGAGAATGAAGCGTTTGGTGGATAAAGAAACTCATCATCGGCGTAGAGGCGAACGCATCACGAAGGAATGGAGCCGATGAGAATCAAAGGAACTCGTCTTTGAGCGATCAATATTCGTAGTGCGACGCGTCCCAACTGACGGCGGATCTCACGAGTCAGGAACACGGTTGTTTACATTCCTGAGGACAGAGCCCCACACACACACACACACACACACACACACACACACACACACACACTGTTGCTTCCCATCAAGGAAATGTGAGAGCTTCCAAAGTACCATGAGTGTTCTCTGCCCTGCGTGACTCATGAGTTCCTCTCCCCGCCCCACCCCCAAAAAGAACCCGAGCCAAGTAGATTATTTACATGAGGCAATAATTCAAGATTTGCTCTTCTAAGTCTCTTACATGGGGGGGGCAGGGCGAGCCCGTCGAGCCAATCCCTCTTCATTCAGTGTTTGATGTTAGCCCATCTCCATAAGACCGGATGAGAGCCCTAAAATCCCCGTCGAGTGATTCCACAGGAAGAACAAGTCTCTGTTAATCAATGGCTAGATTGGATCTGGATCCTCAGGAGCGGTCCGTGTGAAAGTCCTCCGGGGTATCTGAGTGCACACCGGGGTAATTCATCGCTAATGATCACCGCTCTCCTCCTTTAATTGCCTCGTTCACATTTAAACAGCTTACAAATCACAAGGACAGGCAGGGAAACATGATCAAACAGCATCTATCGCTAATCATGGGGACCGGGGGCTCCGTCACTGCCCTCCTAGGGGGGGGGGGGATTATGAAGGTAGAGGAGGGCCGAACAGGAACGGTAAATTATCTCTGCCTCGGCTGCAGAAGGCAGGTTCATTTAAACAGGAGGATCCATCTTTGCCGTCTAAAAGGCTTCGCTAATCCCAGTTTCAACACGGGCGTCTGGAGGGGGGGGGGTCCCTCCATCGATCGGACCGTCCAATCAGAGCGAGCGTCCCGCACCAGACTGGAGGCGGTACGAGGAACGATGCTCCGTAATTGTTTCCATAGGTCAAGCAGGAAAAACAGCTCCGAGACGTGATGAAAGGGGTGAGGAATATTGTTGTGTGTCCCCCCCCCCAATTAAATTGTTAGTCAAAGCCTTCACAAAGGGTTACACAGTTTATCTGTTTAAAATCAATACGCCGTCCCGACACCAGACGGCCCCCATTAATTATTCCGTTCCCGGCGCTATCGCCAGGCGGCTCAAGGTTGAGTCTTATCTGTTCTCATTTCAAATCAATAATTATCTCCCAGCGCCCCCCCCTGCCCCCCCCAGAAATAGATGTGCTTTTCATTCCGACGCCCGTAGAGGCTCCACCGGCGAGGAAACGTGGGATGAACGGGACGGCGAAGGATGGAGGCGCGTGGAAATAGCGTCGCCTCTTCTGACGTCTGCTGACACGGCGTGGCGAGAGGCAAAGGGGGGGGGGTGATGATGATGGCGTCGTCGTGGTAACGGGTACCTCAGACCGATTCCCCCTCGCCGTTCAGACAGGAAGTCATCTAGTAGGATGAACGGCTGCACACTTACACGCTCGACACGGGTGAGTGACGGCGTTTAAACGCACAAACAACAAACGTGCGTCCTGGAACAAATCGGCCAATCCGGCGGCGGCGGCCCGTTTGTTTGGCGTCAGCTGATTGGATGAGGCGGCGAGGGCGAACTCCGGCTACAGGCGATGGATTCACATGATTTCCTGTCAAGTGTGGCAGGTTTCCGGTTTGTTGGGAGGGGGCGGGGGGGGGCAGCGTGAGGACATGACAAGGGGGCAGGAAGCGGGGGGAAGAGCAGGAAGACGGGGGGGGGGGCACAAAGCCTTTGAGACGTGCCGAGGTTGGTACCGGGGATTCTGGGAGAGTCAGGGGGAATAATTCCAGGACCGCCCACCCCCCCCCCCCCCCGCTGAGGGTGCCATATGGCCCAGTGTGAACTTTGAACATGCTGGGATTGTGGCTCCACCCCCCCACCCCCCCACATAGAGGCTAGGTGCAGATAACATGCTAACTAGCCGAGCGCGCCGCCATCGGACGCTGCCGGGGATCAAAGACGACTAAAAATAGCCCCGCGCCGGATGAACCGCCGGACACGCCCACATTTTAATTATAAAACACTCTTTAAAGGGGGGGGGCAGGGACGTGAATTCCACTCCCTTTTACTTTCCTTGTGGCTCCACCTGCTGGCAGCCGACGTCACTGATGGGGGGGGAGAGGAGGAGAAAGACAAGGGGGGGGCCTTAATTACGATTGCATCAGCCTCCTCTCTCGACGCCGCGTGTTCCCTTCGAACCCGCCTCCACGGCGACGGAACAGGAAGTCGTGTCGCTCATGTGGAAGCATCTCTGGTTCAGAGTGGGGGGGGGGGCGTCAAAAAAATATACGTTCCTCACAGTCGGGTCCGGCTCCGAACCGATAGACACCCCCCCCCCCTCGATAAACGTGGAGAAGCGTGTTTTCGACGTCTCCATCAGCGGATGTAGACCCGCGACCTTTGCCCTTGTCTTGCAGAGGGGAGGGAGCCAGATGTCGTGACCCCCCCCCCTCACCAGCAGGTTGGCGAAGGCGGGTTTAAGTACTGTAGTACAGCACAGTGCTCCAGCAATAGACAAGGGAGCTGGGGGGTGGGGGGGCGGTGGGGGGGTGTCATGTGTCTACACACTCCGTCAAGCTCGAGTGCATCCAGTGAAGTGGCACCATGGTAAGCACATGCAGCCCCTGCATGGAAACACACACACACACACACACACACACACACACACACACACACACACACACACACACACACACACACACACACACACACACACACACTTCCTCCAGCAGGATAGCTCCGCGGGGGCTTCTAGCACTCGCTTCGTTATGTATTAAAAATATAAAAATAATAAATAAAAATCCAGGGAGTCAAGTGTGTTTACAGAGCAGAATCAATCATACACACACACACACACACACACACACACACACACACACACACACACACACACACACACACACAGCAGCAGAGTGTTTAGCATGTACTCAGCGAGAGACGCCTTTGTTGTTTTCCTCCCAGTTAGCAGATAGCAGCAGCAGGGGTGTGTTAGATGTACACAGACAGCAGGGTGTGTGTGTGTGTGTGTGTGTGTGTGTGTGTGTGTGTGTGTGTTTGTGTGTGTGTGTGTGTGTGAGAGGCACCTCCACTGATCTCCCGTGTCGTGTGATGATGTGTGTGTGATGTGTGTCTCAATCCAGGGCTGATCCCCCTGAGTCAGCCCCGTCAGTGATATGAGACCCCCCCGTCCCCGTCCCCCCCCGCCATCCGGAATGCTAATAGCAGCCAGCCGCTAACGCTGCAGCCCTGAATTATTCATGCAGCAGAGGGTCACACGGCATAATGAGGAGTTTACTCTCATTCTGGATGCGATTGTGACGCTGCTAATCTGCATTTAGCACAGAGAAAGGGAGAAAAGGGATGGGGGGGGAGGGAGGAGGGAGGCGGGGGGAGGATGAGCACTGATGAACTTAATTGCTGTGAGCAAACAACCTCTGAAAAGAGTCACGCCATCATCCAGAGATGAGAAAGCAAACAATTAATTATCATCAGACAGAGGGAGCCATAAAGCAAATGTTTGAACAGGACTAACATTCAGCAGCCACTTTCTTTTTGCCCCCCCCCCCCCATTTACATGTAACAATGAGTCCCTCATCTGACACACTAATAATCATTAGCTCTAATATGATATGGTTAACCGGCCCAGGAGGGATTGGGTGGCGGCTGGCGGCGCCGGCGTGTTTCCAGATGATCCGTAATGCCTTGTTATCCTGGAATAAAATGTCTATTTGCCCACAGAAGGTTCTCCTGCAGGAGGAGGCGTGTTCTCATCCTGTTGACATGCTGCTCCCTTTGGAGGCTCCTCGGGGTACAAGCAGCAGGTGACTGTTGCCCCCTGCTGGACAGAAAAGGCACATCCCTCTTTTTAACTCTCCTTAAAGTCGCCATTTGGGATCGAATGGAACCCAAAGCGATAATTCGAGCTCAAATAAACAGCAAGTTGTATTTCTGTGGTGAGTAAATTCATGTGTGGATGAAGGAATAAACCAAAGAAGACATTCTGTTCTAGCAGCAGGTACCAGACCTGACCACAAGATGGCAGTAGCGACATCAGCGTCACATGATGGTGGTGGTGACGCAGAGAGGAAGTCAACAACAGCGCTGGTTTAGTGGTTTCCTCTGAAAACACACAACCCGGCTCAGAAACCACAAAAATAAAATAAAATAAAATAACAAAAAATAAAAAATCTGCCAAGTAAAACCTGAACCTGAATCCGGTTCAACAAGATCCAAAAGGGGGACACATGAGACCCAGGAGGTCCCCAGACCCTCAGGTTCTGTTCATGAACAGCTGATCGCTCCTAATTTCAGACTTTAACATCAAAAGTAATTAGAATCATAATGATTAGCAGGTTTAGCATTTTAGCTTAAGAGATAAAAACTGTCAAAATGAATGTTTATTATATTATTATAATACATTTATAATATTTTTTTATTGCATAAATTGAGTGTAAAGAGAGATTAATACTAATGTTTTCTTTACTTTAAATAATGCACATTCCATTATTTCATAATAAGTACATTTTCTCATTTGTAATATTAATACATTTTAATTGTGATGTAATAAAGTCCACTCAGATTACTTTATCCACAGTGACTCAACATGAGAGTGACCCTTAACGCTTTACTGATGTCACAAAATTAAAGGTAATGGACTTAAACATTTACAGCTGATAATAAAGCAGCGCTAAACCAAGCTAACGCGCTAACAGGACGCTGGTTTCTTCTTCTGCAGGTAATTTGTGGACCACAGCGGATTAAATACGCTCTGCTGCGGCGGGATAATTGAATCCAGACGCCGCTGCTGCATCCCATGATCTCTGTCCCGCTGCCGTGGCAACAGGAGGAGGGATGCTACATGGAGTGATGATGTCACAACACTTCACTAGTATCTTAAACTCAAACTGAGAGTAGGGGGGTATTTTAGGGGTGTGTGATGCTGTGCTCAGAATGAACCACATGCTGACCTTTGACCTCCTGCGCCGCACAATGGGAACAGCCTCCCTGAGGCTAAAGATAAAAACCTGCTGATGCTGCTGCTTTGAGCCGCCGCCTACGGTCACATGACCTTCGTCACCTGACAAGCTGGAGCCGCAGGAGCTCCCTGCTGCCAATGCATTCATCTGCTAGCGCTGCTAGCTCAGAGGCTAGGCTAACAGGCTAACATCTGCTCTGGTGGGGTTGGATCGTGAATCTTTTATGTCTGATTCTTATTAAACATCATTTAATTAATTTAGTTTAGAGCGAATCAAACTCATCTGGAAGAATAAAACATCTCCTGCTTACAGATGAACTTTTTATCACCCACAATTTATTCCTAAATATAACGCCGTATGTTGTTATTAGCGACAGATTTATTTGCTCCCAGTCTGGTAGAACTAATTAAATATCTGTGAGCTCTTTAGGATGAGAATTTATGTTTATAAATTAGTTTTATTGCTTATTTTCTTACTTTTCACACTGATCTGGGAACTTTCTGGCACAGACAAACTGTTTTAACGATGAGTCCCTCTTTGCAGCGGAGAAGAGCTTCTCTGACGGCGGTTCTGTTCTTAACGGCGCCGCCATCAGCCGATAAGAGTCCAGTTATCTAACATCCAGATCCAGATAAGAAACGCTGGAGTGAGGAGCAATAAATTCCTGCCGAGCAGCGTTTATGCCGCATGACCCGGGTTCAAGGAAGACCTGGAATAAAGAGCCTCTCTGGTAGGAGGACCAGGTGGAGTCAGAGCGTCAGGCTCCATCACAGCAGGGCCCGCGTCCCCATCCATTCATCACTTATCAGAACAATCCGAGAAGCTCCAGAAACATCCGGTCGACTAAATCAACGTGTGTTTGACTATTTTTACGAACTGCTCCTTTAATTATTTAGAGTCTTCTTTAAATATTAGAATCTAAAACAATCATTTTAAACGTGCACGTATCCCTAATACAATTACTTCTTCTTCTGATGTGAAACCTGTTCAGACCTCCCCTCCTCATCCTCATCTTTTTATCTCATCACAGACAAATTATCTAAAAGGACGCCATCTGCACTCCATCAAACGGAGGAGAGAGGGGAGGATCGGCGGGTAATTAAGACTCAGATCCGTTCTAATTAATAACGTTACCTTCATGTGATGTAAAAGAGCAGCGTGCTGCGTTCACTGACACCCGCTCGCGTCTTCAAGGAAGGCTGTAGTAATACTGAAACTCCTGTGGTGATTTATGGCCGAGCTATTTTGAGTGCGGCTTAAGTGTCAGCCGGTAGTAGTGGAAGTGAGTGACACGAGTGTGCGCCGTATTTGGATGCATGTGGTGTTAAAGCCAGGCTGCAAACACGTGGTGACGTTCACACTCACAGGGTTTTGTGGTGGTCCTCGGCGAGGATCTGGTCGTTGGATTTCAGTCCGAACCTTCAGGAGAGGAAAGAGAATAAAAAAACCTGCAGTGAGACGCGTGCACATGAAGGAAAGAGCGAGAACCCACGAGCAGTTTGGACCTACTTGTCGAGGAAATCTTTGTCCACGACGGCTGAAATGTCCAGCAAAGGATTTCCCATCCCGAAGAGCGCGTTTTCACTGCGGGGGGAGACAAAAAACATGTTGTTGGGACTCTGTGGACAATCAATCTGCTGTGGGTCAGATCTGGTTCACACTGTTGTGGATGAGGAATGAGCCTGAGGATCTCTGGAGGTCACGTGACCTCTCTGTGATGAACGTGGCTGCAGAAACATTCCACACATGCAAACCTGCAGCAGGACTAAAGGATGCATTCAACTCCTGAGCTGGGACGGGAGGTTTAAATCTGTTGATTCGTGTCCACATGGAGGTGAGTGAGTGGAGCGCGCTCAGATGGAGCACATGCATTCCCTCAGCTGACCTTTATATCGAAAATGTTTGCAATATCAAGATATCAGAGTGGCCAAAGTCTGCTCCTGACACAGAGCTCTAACATGTTACGCAACTTAAATAAAAACACACAAAACACAAGAATGAGAAACATCTCATAATCACAGCTGAATAAGTTTTTAAAGTTGGTTGGATTTTTCTCTGAGGTCTTTAATCTTCACTCAAACCTACTGGTTTCACAAGACTGGAGCTATAATCTAACAATATTGAACTAAATATAAAATAAACCGCCAGAATTCGCAGAGGAAACACCGGAGGATGGATCTTCTGGATCTTACCTGGCGGCTGACATCGTGTCGGTAAAGCTCAGTAGATGTTCAGGAGCTCAGTTCCTTCCTTCTCTGTCAAATAACGTGCTCCCAGTCCACAGGAACTGCAGCAGCACGATGGCCCACGCTGACAGGCCGGCGGAGGAAGTGGGCGGGCCTAACGCCGTTTAAAGGCATCTGATTGGATACGTCATTTCCTATATTTACAAAGCTGCGTGTGCTGCATTCAAGGCCAAAAGGAAATAAAGGTTGTCCCTGCATGTTACGCAAACAGCTGACTATAACACAACGTAACCATACACGTTTAGAGAAGCAGGAAACAATTGTTCTATTAATTTATTGATAACATAAATGAAAATTGAACGTTTCTTTTTTATGATTAACTGCAGATAATGCAAAGACTATTATTTATTACATGACAGATATGTATGTAATCATTTTAGATGATTACTACAGAGATGGCAGAAAATTTTATTTTGATTAATAAATGTGTTTCTACAACCTTTCAATGTGTACTTGAGATGGTTGATGGTTGGAAATCTCATAGTTGGTCTCTAATAAATGTATTCTCTCAATATAGAATTTTTTTTTCTGATATTTGAAACCAACTATGAGATTCCCAACCATGTCTGCATCACCCACACAACTACCAAAGCTGCTCAATAAAAAACAACGCATCATCTGCTCACTGCACAACCATAATGGCCCCCGCCTCAGCACTGGTATTTGGATCAGCCATGTTAACACAGCGTCTCTCATCAGCTCAACTGTGCAGTGGATTGATAAAGATTTCCTGGCCTGCTTTGTGTCACCCACACCCTTCAGCTGAACGTTAACAGGGGGGGTGTTTGGGCCACAGAAGTGTCACTGATGTGGTCAATTTGCATGTGGGAGCAGCGATGTTTGTTCAAAAGGGCACAGTTGAATTCTAAACTGTCACAGATTGTGAGCCCCCTTCTCTTTGTTCTGCTAAGGATCACAGGGTTTTCTCTGATTGTTTTCTCTTTGCATCCTCAGCTCAGTTTTCCAACATCCATTCTCATGTAACTTGGCATTTCATTTTTATGATCATCTATAGATGAGTTACTAAAATTTATGGCCGATAAAAGGAGCCCTGATTGTAAAATAGGGCCCACATTACCAAAGGTAACAGACTTAATCTGCCTAGCTCTATGCTTCATGTTATGTATATATTTGGGGCGGCAGTGGCTCAGCGGTAGAGCAGAGGTCTTGAAGACAGATCGCCCAGCCATCGGTGGATCGATTCCCGCGGTGGGAGGCGTCAGCTCACCTCCCAGCCACTGCTGAGGCGCCCTTGAGCAAGGCGCCGTCCCCCTTACAAGCTGCTCTATTGGGGCGCACTCCAGGAAGCTGCTGCCCGTCACTCAGGCTCCCGATGTACAGCTTGATGTGTGTTTGTATACTAACTGCATGATTACAGGCCCCTTTGTGTGCTGTGGTTGTTTCAGGGGCCTGTACATACATAGTGTGTGAAAAACTAACACAAAAAATGTAACAAATGTACACCTGAGTGACAAATGTAATTTCCCCTAGGGGATCAATAAAGTGTATCTTATCTTATCTTATCTTATCTTATCTTATCTTATTCCCTTCATCAGGTTAGTCTTCCTCGACAGCAGCAGCCTCGAAAGCAGCAGCCTTCATTACCGGAACCCACGCATTAGGATTTTCCCTGATGTACGTGAACGCCGCTCCGCTCGCTGAACGTCAACATTAAATCAGACAGCTGCCAGCAACAGTTTAACCAGTACACGTCATACTGTACATTTGATTGAAATATAAATTTAATCGTTATGTTTTTATCGTATTTCTCGGTACCTACGATTAATGACTCATTACAGTTTTGCAACATATACATTAAATTAAATTAACTAAAGTGAAGTTAAATAGCAGAAGTGATAACAACACGATGTTTTAACTTCTTAGCTAGCGTGTAAGTTTGTCTCGTTCTCATCGCGTCAAACATCCGTTTCCGGTCGTCTACAAACCGAATAACGGCCTCCGAACAAACCGTTGCATCTTTTTTAAATCATTATCACATCTTTTCAGGCACAGCGACAGATTTCATCTGAACACACCCTAGTACGGCTGGCATACGTGTTTATTTTATAATCCTACTATGGCCACGCCAAAACCCGCCTTCTTTACCATTGATTGGTTAATATTGATACTTCTTCCGCACTCCTAACCAATAATGGTTAAAAGTAGTCCGCCCACACAATAAACGCAAGACGTATCGGCCAATCAGAGACCGAGGAGGACGAGTCCCGCCTTCGCTGTAGTAAGAATGGTAATTTAGCAACAATCCAGGTCTAAATGCTAACCGCGGTTCAAACCAGGACACTTGACGGTAACGATCACAGGTTTGATCCGTTTGGCTCTCACCGCCACGCGGGCGCCGCCTGACGGCTGACCGGGAGGTGCTAGCCTGCTAGCAGCTAGCTACAGCTAGTAATTACTCCAAACATCTCGCTCAGACGTCCCCGGCCGGGGATAATTCTCACCTCAACAGGACTGTCCTCCGAGCCGACGCGTCCGGCTCTCTGTCGGTCATTTTCTGAGTCGGTGTCGGTTCTGCTTATGCCGTCGATCCGGAGCCTGGACAGCTGTCAGCCGGGGACGAGGAGCAAATGGTTACCGCTTCCTTCCCCACGCCGATGCTGAGGGAATCGGTATCACGAAAGAGGGAAATGAAATTACGTGACCCCGGAGCGGTCATGCACTTTAATGCATTATAACGCATTATAACGGGTTACCGTGGTGCGTTCACTTGCACCTGCTTCCCCTGGAGAGAATGTTGCACATGGTCCTCTATGAGGGCCCCGGTTGACTGCATGGGGGCCCCAATGTGAATAAAGTTGTGATGCGTTCAAGGTCAATTGTAAAATAAACAATCAAGTGTTAAAATAACTTCCTAAACTCCAGCATTGCATCACATTTTTCATGGAACACCAACAACAGGAAGTGAAAGTTCTCGGAAGAAAAGACAAAAACAGAAGTGCTATAAAATGCTTTATTACAAAATTGTGAACAGCGCCTCAGAAAAATGTTCAGGCCTGTTTAAACCCGACTAAATTGCATAATTTGGATTTGGACAAACCTTCTCCTGGTTTGCACAGAGCATAGTAACACAATGTGAGGAGGATGTATCTCCAGAAGAATCATGTACAACAAGATTTCAAATGGACACAGCTTCACGTCAAACGAACAAAAACATCAACCGCATCAGGCGTGAATCAGGATTCTGTCACAAAGGCACATCGGCTGGCGTGAGACGGTTAAAGACGATTAGAATACGGACGACAGCCGCCACGAACGGCGGCCGGATCCGTTTGGCGGATGAAGACGAGAGGGTTTCACCAGATGACCCACCCCCCCGTGCTTCATCCGTCGTTCCCTTGGCGACCGAGGAGAAGTGTGCAATTCATGTAACGTGGGGAAAAAAAACGATTGTGCTACAGACGAAGAGACGTGTTTATAAAGAACGAGGCTCAAGCCCGTTTCATCCACGTCGCCTCGACGCAAGAACAGTTTTAACCATCAAATTATTAGATTTTGAGGGATTCTGGGTAAGCGTGTATCGCAGAGACGCTCTCAGAAATCTTTGGCAAAAGTCGTACGAATGAAAAGGCTCCGGTTTTGCTACAGCGTGTGAATACAGGTGTGATCACACAGAAGCGGGTGAACAGGTGTGTCTAGTTTGCGTGTGCTGAGCGAAGGCCTCCAGGTTCTTGTGCTCGTGTTCTAGGACAAAGACCTTTTTTTTTTTAACGTTTGTGTCTGGAAGAAAACCAAAACCCACCTGAAATCCAAACCAAATATTCCTGGCATCAAAATAAGCTTTAAAACTTTTTTTTTTTTTTATACACCTAAGAAAAAGAAAGCATCTATCCCATAATAACCTTACAGTCCCATTGTTTACATTCTAGCAGAACAGCAACAGTTACAGACAGGACACAAACTGAACCCACGTTAGTGTGAAGGGCACCGATAGAAGAGCTCTGATGAAGTCAATCTGTCCAAGACGTCCTCCTGGACGGCTGGGGGTGTGTGTGGACCGCCCCCCCCCCCCCCTACTGGTACCAGGGGGTCTTCCGGACCCAGTGGAGGGTGAAGCCTGCGTCGGTGCGGATCTTGATGGACGCCGCCTCGGCCTCCCGGACCGTCTCCTTGACGGACTGCATCAGGTTCTGGGCGTTGTGGACGAGCATCTCTGTGGCCTGTGGGGACGGGAGTGTGTGGGGGGGGGGTGAGGAAAACAACAAACAAACAAACAAACAGGACGTCCCGACCCCCCCTTACCTGCTCCGACTCCTCCTCGCTGATGTTGGTGCGTCCCAACATGGTGGCCTTGACGGTGGACAGGATCTTCAGCTGCGTGCTGATGGTGGGGATCCGCTCGCACACCTGGAACGGGGTCAGAGGTCACGTGACGTCCACACATTCAACCCCCACCACACTGGAAAAGGCGACCCCCCCCCCCCCACCTGGAGCAGGTTGGTGCGGATCCTCTTGTCGGTGCACTGCTTGGCCACCTCCTTGGCGAGCCGCGTGACCTCGTCGGACGCCTTGGCGATGTCTTTGGCGCACTGGATGAGGGCGCGCTTGTTCCCGCTGCCGCCGCGCACCAGACGCGACATCTCCGCCATGAGCAGCGCCATCCGTTTGGCGGCGCCGATGATGTCGTTTCCCTGCGATGACCAGGAAGAGCGTGAGCGATCTGAAGGCGTTTCAGGGTGGGGGGGTACTGGGGCGGCCTACCTTGCTGGACCACTTGCGGGCCTCGTCGTGGAGCTGCCTGGCCGCCACCATCATCGGCTCGTTGACCACGTCGCCCGCCTTCTGCTCCGGGAACTCCTCGTCCTTCTCCTCTGGGGGTGGGGGCCTTGGGGGTGGAACCTCCCCCTCAGGAAGGGGAGGTTTGGGCGGCGCCGCCTCTTCGTTCAGCTGTGGGGGGAAGTTAAAAGCGATCAGCGTCACCCGGGGGCGACGGCGAACCCCGGACGCTTCCCCGGTCCTGTTCGTCTTACGTTGAGCTGATCCAGTTCGGGAGGAGGGGGCGGGAAGTCCGGCTCCTGGGGCTGGAACGCCTCCCTCACCTTCGCAACGGCGCCCAGGATCTTATAGCCCGAGTCCAGGAAGCCCTTCTGGAGACCTGGGGGCACATGGACCAATCAGACGACAGAACGGCGGCGGTGCGGCGGCGGGACGGAGACACTGACTTGCGTCCTGGATATTTCCTGCCACCGCCTTGGCGTTCATCACCATGGGGGAGACGGTCTGGCTCAGCTCGTCCGACGCCGCCTTCACCACCTCCCTGAACTTGGGGTCCTCCGAGTTCTCCACCTCCCGTTTGGCCACCAGGAGGATGCGGTTGGCGCGGCGGGCGATGCTGGTGGCGCCGGCGACCAGCATCTGCGGCTGGTGGTTCGCCATGGCGACGCGGCATTTATCCAGGTCCTTCTTGATGGCCTCCTCCGACGCGTCCAGCAGGGACTTGGTGTCGATGGCCTCGTCCACCAGACCTAAACGCCCACCAAGTGTTAGCGCGGGGGACTCAGGCGCGAGGCACAGGTGCATCGTGGGTACGCCTCACCTGTCATCTTCTCCACGTTGTCGATCCACTGGTTCTTCATGGTCTCAAAGTGAGTGTAGGCGACCGTGTTGCCGGGGTTCCTCAGCAGGATGCGAGCAGCAGACACCACCTGGACAGACGTCACACGTCTTCATCGCCTCCACACGCCAGGAACACGCCAGCTCCGTGTGCGGCGGGGGACACGGAGACAAACACACGTACCTGCGGCGTTAAGTCTCTCGTCGACTTGACGGCGGCCTGGATCCCCTCCACCGTGCTCTTGTTGGCGGTGCCCACAGCGGCCGCCTTCTCCGCCGTGGCCCCCAGCTTGTTGGCGTGGCTCTCGAAGTTGGCGGCGCGATCTTCAAAGACCTGCAGACCATCGGTCGGATCGAACAGTTATCCGCTGGGGGAGGGGGGTCGCCAAAAAAAGAACGATGACAAATCGGGTCGGATGCTGACCTCGTCTCTGTTGGGGGCGTCCAGGGGGGCGGTGGCAGCCACCGCCAGCAGCTTGATGGGGGTGGTGGTGTCGCTGAAGATGTCAGACACCTCCTGGGTCATGGTCTCCTGCATCGACCCCTTCAGGTCCTGAGAGGAGGACCAACACACGCTACATCTATTATGTCATGTTTACTAATGGACCTGCGTGTTGTTCCCTCCTTCCACCACCAGAGGGCGGTATTGCCCCCCCTACAGCACCAGGACTCCTACCTTCAGGGCCTCCTGGAGCTGCTGGGCCACCTTCCGTGCCTGGTGGGAGTCTCCCTCGCCGCGGGCGGCCATGTCTGCCAGCTGGGCCATGAGCTGCTCCACCTTCTCACACCGGTCCAGCATCTCCTGCCGGAGGTGACCCGGCAGGGCGTTGGCCAGCCGGCGGCCCTCGGCCACCAGCCCCCGGATGGCGGCCTGGCCTGGGGGTGGACAAACAGGAAAGACAACGGGGTCGGTGTTGCGTTCAGGGCCCGTCGGCGCCGGCGGTGGAAAGGAGATGGAGAGGCGTGAGAGGAAGAGGAGCGCCAGCCTCACCCACGCCGCTGTCGTCGAGGGTGGGGTTGTCGATCCAGCGCTGTGCCTGCTCCATCTTCCCCTCCAGGTGCACGGCGGCCTTCGCCGGCCGGCTGTTGGCCACCGCCCTGTTGGTCTTGGACTGCAGGTTCTGCAGGGCGGTGGCGATCTGCTTGGCGTAGGACCGGGCCTCGGGAGTGTCGCCTTTCCCCCTGACAGGAAGCAGAAACATGCAGCGTGAAGTGGGAGGGGGGGTCATCACGCCGCGGCTCAGACGTGAAGCGGCGCTCACAGCCTCCGCAGCTCCGACAGCTTGGCCGTCATGGCGGCGATCTCCCCGATGGAGCGCAGGATGTCGTCCCTCTCCTTGGGGTCCTCACACATGTCGGCGATCTTCTTGGCCTCCAGGAGGACGGCCTTGACGATCTCCTCCCCCTCCGGGCCGGCGTGGGGGTCCGACAGCCAGTTCTGCAGGGGGCGGGAAGCAGAGCTCCCGTCAGCGACCTGGGGGTGTGGATCCAGGCTGGACGGTGGGGGAGGGGGGGTCGTGACTCACCTGCGCGGCGTCGATCTTCTTGGCGATGGCCTGCTTGGCGTTGGTCATGTGTTCCAGCTTCTGGGCGGCGCTCGCCACCTTCCCGGTCAGAACGTCCAGCCCCTGGGAGACCTGCTGGGCCTTCTGCATGGCAGCTGGGGACGCCCCCTGACCTCTGGAGGGGGGGGGGGGTCAAACTCATTTTCACCGAGGGCCACATCAGCATCACAGCTGTCCTCAAAGGGCCAGAGGTAACTAATAAATGTAACTAAATGTAACTAAATGTAACTCAATGTAATGTAACTAAATGTACACAACGTTTAGTCAGTTAAAATGGGCTGAACTAATGCATTATGGGAAATGTAGTTTTGGTTAAATCACACTTTTGACTTATTTATTTTTAGACACTCTGACCTTTTATGCTCTCGTGGGCCACACAAAACGATGTGGAGGGCCACATTTGGCCCCCGGGCCTCGAGTTTGACGCGTGTTGGAGCGGACTACTTCCTGACTCCAGCTGAGGCTCAGAGGCGTCTCAGCTTTCAGAACTCAAGCAGGAAGATTAGGGATTGAAAGCAGACAGCTGCTTCTAATGCAGCCGGACTCAGACCCCCCCCCGGGGGGGGGGGTCAGATTCCTATCAGAGGAACATTACTTCCTCTCTTACGCTGTAATCCCCTCTAACGCGCTCGCCGCCTCGCGCCGCCGTTCCTTTGAGGAAAAACTACAAAAACGAAGACTTTGTCCTAAAATATGTGGACCTTACCTGGCCCTCATCTCAGACACCTGGTCGGTCAACCCCCCCAGAGCCTTGGCCGTTCCCAGGATTTCCCGGCGCTCCTTCCCGGCACACAGCTCCCCCACCTTCCCAGCTTCATCCAGGATCTGGCGGACGGCCTGCTCTCCCACGTCCCCTGAAGGCACCACAACAACACGTCAGTAGGAGGACGCCACCGCGGCGTCACCTCAGGTGGACGGCGTGGCGTGCCTCTACCTGGGGGGGCGTTGGGGTCCCTCAGCCAGTTCTTAGCCTGAGCCATCTTAGAGTTGATGAGGCCCAGAGCTCGTTTCATGGCCTCCGTGTCCTGGGGGGGTGACAGAAGATGTTACACGGCGTGTTCTCTGACGTGTTTCTGTTGTGATTGGTTATCACTACGAGGCAAACAACAAATCAGGTCGCAGCATCGCATCAGTCAGGCAGAAACCAGGCAGCGCATGCGTGTCCGTCACGCGTCCAAACCAAATGACTTCCTGTTGTATCCCCACCAGACGGACGGAAATACAACCGTCTGACGGCTAATGAGATGCGAAAGCAGCCGATTGGTCGACTCCACCTTCAGCCTGACGGAGTGTGTTCTCACACCCATCCCTCCGTCGACGAGCCCTGAGCGAAGGGGGGGTGGAGCGGGAAGCGGCGGAGGTGTGATGTTTCCAGAGTTTACTGTGGGCGTGTCCGTTTGAATGTGGGCGTGTCTGTTTGAATGTGGGCGTGTCCGTTTGAATGTGGGCGTGTCCGTTTGACAGCTCATTCATCTCAGTCTGACGTGGGATTATTGCCCAGAAACGAGACAAAGACGGGCTTCAGAGCCGCATACCGCCGCTGTGACATCATGCGTCACATGACTGCATCCGTCACTGCATTACAAACCGTTTAAAGGACGCTAAAGAGTTAAATCCCGACAACAAACTGATATTGATTTTAAAAAAACCACTTTAATATTCTAATACCAACATTTCCCTGAGACGTGACCCCAACGACACGTATGTAAAGAGATTATCTTCAATCTGTGAGCGATGGAAAACATTTCTGCGTCCACGACGACGGAGTTGGGAAGCTGCTGAAGAAAAATTCACTCTGGAAGTAATTTATCTGATTATTTCCAGAAGGCGTGAACGCATCATAACAGACGTGTCGGTGGCGTGAGTGAAGGGCAGGACGCCATGGGAACAACAAATCAACACATTCATGGATTAAAAGTAAAGATTATCCATCATTCAACAGAACAGGTCAGGGTTCTACGTGCGCTCCTCCTCCTGTTTGATGCCACTGACACCAGAGAGGTGAATGCTGGGAGTTATCCGATTCATCAATACCGCAGCAGTCGGGTCAATCGATCAATCAAGCCAGGTGGAGGACGTGCACATAGCGAGCTTCAGATGACTATGTCGCGTTATGAAGCCTCCGTCCGGCTCAGTCGACACCGTTCCATCACGGATCAATCCACACGTCAACCTCACGCCTGAGCAGCACACAGCAGTAACACAAAGCAGACCACACACACACACACACACACACACACACACGTCTGTCACGCATGCTGCCGCACGACCAGGAGGAGCTTACCTTCTACAGGGGGGGTGAAAGGAGGAAGGGGTGGTGAAGAGAGAGGAAGAGTGGCGTGAATACAAACGCTGAACAACAACCGGACAAAAGAGTCACCAGGAGGAGAAGCAGCAGAAAGGGCTGATGGGAAAGGAGAAGAGGAGGACATCACGTAGTGACGCCGCACGATGGGCTGCTCGCACCTTATTGGCCCACGCGTCCTCGTCCCAGGACGTCAGCTGCAGCACGCGGATGATCTCGTTGATCTCGGCGCTCATCTTCTCAAAGGTGAAGTCGCGGTTCTTCAGGGCCTCCTCCACGCCGTGGCTGCCGGACGACTTGGTCGTCACGAAGATCTTGATGCCTGACAGACGGAAATCGGGGCAAAGAGGTCAGATTCAATCCTTTGCAGATGAAACGGAAGCGTCGTGGGCGGGGCGGGGGAGGCGTCACCTGAGATGAGGATGGGCAGCAGCTCCTTGACGGTGTTCATGGAGTTGACCAGCATCACGCGGTGCTCCTGGTGCGTCAGTTCCTGCTGCCGCTCGTCGATCATCTTCGCCATCTTCGTCATCCCTGCACCACAAACAGGAGGCGTGCACGTTTTGTTTTGAACTTGAGGTCAGAAACGGATCCTGACCGCAGCGTGGCGTCGTTTCTATGGTAACGGCACTGACCCGGTCCCAGGTTTCTCATGTAGGTGACCAGGTCCTCCATGGTCTCCACCACCTCCGCCACCGACAGGTACTCCAGGATGCCTTTACACACACGGATGATTTTACGGACCTGAAAGCACCACAGGAAGTAGATTAAAAAACAACAACGCTGCATTCCCAACCCTCCTCTTCCTCTTCCTCTTCACATCTCTCTAACTACGCCCTGATAGCGCTGCGTACTGACATTCCTGCCTTTGTCCTGCTTCACACGACTCACCGGAGCGAAGCCGCGGCTGCAGCGCCGCCGCCGCCGCCGCCGCTGACGGATGAGCCGCTGATGGCGGCGCTGATCCGCTCTGATATTTATTCTACTCGTCCTGACGGATGAGGCTCGTCTCAGAGTTTGCATCATAAATATGGAAAGTCCCCGAGTCGCTGTTCATTCATCATCCTCCCTGTCGTCTTCATCAGCGTTACCTTACCGACGAGGAGAGGGGGAACTGATGGATTATGGGCCATAAAAATCAATGGATGCTGAAACTGGAACTTTTAGCTGAACCTCCAGCAGCGACAGCAGTTCACAGCTACGGAGTGACGGCGTCGACACGAGAACGCCATACCCACTGTCACCACTAGGTGTCACACCTTTATTTTTTAGATGGACACAGGAAGTATTTACCGTACGCGTTCAGCGCCCCCAGGCGACTCATTTTCACCACGTTGACCTCTAGCAAACACAAACTGTTACGCATCCCTGCGAGCTAACCAGCTCACCATCCTGCTAATTAGCTACATGCTATTAGCTTCCTCCACTACTCCTGACTGACGTTTCAATTGGTTAGTGCGTTAGCTCGATAGCTAACTGACTGAATGAACTAAATCTGCATCCTGACTTCATTCCACCGACATCTTGCTGGTCAACAGCTTTTCAAACTCAGGATGAGGGGGGGGGGTGAAGGGGGGGCGAATACCTCGGCCTCGTCGAAGGTCAGCAGGAGGTCGGAGGTCCCGGACAGGATGCCCCGCGAGCCGTCGATGAGGTAATCCCGAGCAGGAACGGAGTAGGGGTCGGCTTTCAGCATGGAGGCTGCCTGCACCAGCTTGGTGCACGCGTTCTCCACCCTGTGGACAGCAGGAGACAGTTAGAGGACGACCCCCCACCCGGTCACGCAGGACGGATGCTACACGGATGCTACACGGATGCTACAGCCAGCTACGACAGCAGAAAGCTACAGACACAGCTAGCATCGCCAGCAGCCGCTGCTCACTTCCTGTCTGCTTCTTCAGTTGATTTCAAGTTTGGGTCTTGAAGATAAATCTTTATTAACAGCTCTACTTTCATTTTCTGACGCTCACATGGGGGGGGTCATTACTCTCCAAGCAGAGGCTGAGATCAGCTTCCACGCTGCCATGCTATTTCTGCTAGCTTGTCGTTTCTGAAGCGTAAAACCGGACACCGCTGCACATCATGCCTGTTTCACACGCTGGGGGCGGGGCTGCGCTGCCATTGGCTGGCTGGGTGTATATAAATACGGGTGCAGGTGTGATGACGGGGGCGCCATTGGATCTCTGTGTGAAGAGGTCAAAGGTCGTGATGCCCGGGATGAGGGGCTGATGAGGTCTGTTGTGACGCAGAAGCTAACTGGTTCCTACAAGAGGCTGGAGGCGGGGCTCCGGTCTAGCTCCGCCCTGAATGGACCGCCTGATTGGCAGCTGCTGCGTGGGCGTGGCTGAACCTCAGAGCAGCAGAAACTGCTGGGTCAGTGCTTTTATTCAGCGTCATACATGCTGTCATAACGACACGCGACACATGTTCTGCTCCCCGGCCCCCCATCCATGTTGCCATAGTAACAAGGGATCTTTATCGCCTCCTCCTGCATTTTTTAGCCCAATTTGGTGGAGCTGTCTGATGTGTGTGTATGAAGGCCGCCATAAGCAGCAGCGTCCTTCAGCGCCCCCCCCACCCCACAGACACTATCTTTAGAGGGGGAGGGGCATTCCTGCACATGTGCTGATGGATGGTGACAGGGTGACGATGTGACTCCGAGGCGCCAAATGTGTTGACCTGTGGATGCCAATGCGTGTCATCCCTGACCTTGTGAGGGGGGTGGGACGTGTGTGTGTGTGGGGGGGGGTCAGACTGAGACTCTGGTTCAGGTTAATGATGGAGCAGATGTGGAGTCGCAGGCATCTGTAGATGTTTGTATGCTTTAACATCAAGCAGCAGCAGCCAGTGTGTGTGGGGGGGGTGCATGTATGTACCGGGACACGTATGACCTCGTAGCCCCTCACTTTTAGGCTGTGAGTGCAAAGAAGTATTTATATTACACCAGGGCGAGATTCAGAGGCACTTAACATGCCATGCCTGACCTTTGGTGGGGCCAACCATCCATTACTGCAACAGATAGGGGGGGGGGGGGCAGAGAGAGAGAGCCACAGAGAGACTATGGGTCCCACAGAAGGATGTAATCTGATTACATTGGTCGTCCTGATGCGAGGCGTTCCTGCTCTTACTTGATGAATGCTGGGGGCATGTCCCTCTTCATCATCATGTCCTCTGTGGTCTGGACCGTGTCCCTCCCCACCTGGAAGACCCACAGAGAGCAGCGTGAGACCTCAGGGGGGAAAACGTCACCGAACAATCAGGTCAGGTAGGAAAACAAAGACACACATTCAAAAACATTCATTCCTGTCAGGTGTCAACGACCCCCCCAGCCTGAGCCGGGACGACCTGCTCTACATCTTTCACGTTGTGCGTGAGTCCGACCTTCCAGAGTGAAGGTCTGGTTCTTCAGCAGCTGCTGGGGGGCTTGGGGGGGGGGCACAGTTATATCGTGTATAACAGCTGAACGCCTCCTCTCCCAAAAAATGCCAGGATGACTCACCCCCCCCCACCATGACTCCAGCTCTGGGGGGACACACCACTCACCCGTGTGGAGCTGACTCGTACCCCCGGCCAATGGGGGGGGGCTTTAAATCTTTATTACGAGTTCAGACTGAGGGTTAGGGTCTGGATCCAGGACGCCGGTGTGATGTCATCACGTCTGGCTGCAGGGGGCGGAGCCTCTCAGGGCGGGGCTGAAACACGCTTATAAATCAGTGCCAAAGGTCATGCCAGACCAAAACGGGAGCTTAGCAGAGGCTGTCCATGGGGGGGGGGGCACTGATATACCACTGACAGTCGGCCAATGAGAGCCTCCGAACAAAAGCCTGTGTGTGTGTGTGTGTGTGTGTGTGTGTGTGTGTGTGTGTGTGTGTGTGTGTGTGTGTGTGTGTGTGTGTGAGACGTCGTCCCTGACTGTTTCCTGTGAAGGTTTATGGACCAACAGGCTCTGACAGGACCTGAGAGCTGTGTGACCCCCGCAGGCGACGTTACATTGGAGTGGGGGCGTTTAGCCAGCAGTGAGTCACAGAGCAGCGTGCGGCGTCTGACTCCCGGCATTCATGAGGTCACACCCCCCCCCCCCAGCTGAGCCTCTTCCCGTTGTCTGGAGTTTAGAAACCTGTCTGCACTCCAGCAGCGACCCAAACAATTTACACCAGAAATAGAAGCGGGCCTGGAGTTTATAACTGTTGTTGTCAAGCCGGGGGCCGAGTCTGCCCCCCCCCTGTGAGTTAGGCCAAGTGTTCACTCACTGTGTTTCACCTGCAGCACCTTTGGTGCGTTTAAAGCGAACAGAGTCCAGAATGACGGGTGTGTGTGTTCTTCAACACTCTGCTGCCGGGGTCAAACACTCCTGATTGGCTGTCTGACCTGTCAATCCAGTTTCAGCAACATCGGTCGACAAATGAGCAGTGACACGATGAACTTCCTCATTTCTTTGCGCATTATTTGTTGAGCAACTGATCGTTGAAGACGGGGGCAAAAGGGTAAAACGTCTTGTTTCTTCCTGATGGCGTGAAGACGGGTCGACGGCGACTTCCTCTTTCTGTTGACAACCCGTCCTCCAGTCGGGACGCATCGCTCGCCACGCCGCTGCTGGATGAGTCTCCTTTAGCATTAGCGCCTGGAGTGGAAACACTGACGCTCCGTCTTTACACCCCCCCCCCCCAGAGCGCTGTGTGTGTGTGTGAAGCAGCCTGATGAAGTGGCTGCTCTGCCACAACAGACTGTTCTTTGTTGGCGGCGGCCCATCGCTCAGCCGGGGGGAGAAAGGCGTTTCTGAGAGTCTCCACACGGAGGGACCCTCCAGCACGGCGCCGGGTTCGCCACGGTTACCACGGAGATCCACGATGGCCCAAAACGCTGTCCAGCAGTTTGTTAAAGTGCAGCAGAGACTGTGACTCCTGGTAGAGACTCTGTGCTGCAGCAGAGACTGTGACTCCTGGTAGAGACTCTCTGCTGCAGCAGAGACTGTGACTCCTGGTAGAGACTCTGTGCTGCAGCAGAGACTGTGACTCCTGGTAGAGACTCTGTGCTGCAGCAGAGACTGTGACTCCTGGTAGAGACTCTGTGCTGCAGCAGAGACTGTGACTCCTGGTAGAGACTCTGTGCTGCAGCAGAGACTGTGACTCCTGGTAGAGACTCTGTACTGCAGCAGACTGTGACTCCTGGTAGAGACTCTGTGCTGCAGCAGAGACTGTGACTCCTGGTAGAGACTCTGTGCTGCAGCAGACTGTGACTCCTGGTAGAGACTCTGATTAGACGGCTCACAAAGCGATGCCTCAGCGCTCCGTTAGCGTCTCCTGATCAATAGTCTCGGAGCAGGATGGGCTGCGTTCATGGCTATCGAATGACTGGTGACTAATAATGACTCAGAAGGCCGACACAGGGGTCGCGCTGAAGGTCAACTGGGTTGTCCTGCCTCTTTCAGGGCGGGGGGGGTCTGATGTGATGATCAATTGGGTGCAGGAAGTGGCTGTAGACGGGGCGACCCAGGTGATGAAAGTCACAAATCAAGCGCGCCCGGCGCCCAGAGGGGATATATCACAGCCGCTGGGCTCGTCTTACGGGAGAGTGGCGTACAGTGTTACCAGGGGGGGTGGGGGGTGGGGGGGCAGACAGGAAGTGACTGCATCAAAAAACAAAAAAATAAATGAAAGACTGTCCTGTGAGTTGCTGTAAATCCGTTCATCGTCCCAAAGCGTTGGAGGATACAGTGAGCGACTCTCTGGACACATTCCTGGGGAGCTACCCAGCCATGTGGTGGTGGGGGGGGGGGGGGGACAAAGCAATGCTGTGATTCATCAAACTGTCTCCTGGGGTAATAAGTCCTTGAGGGCGGGGTAACAGACGACTGCACAATGCGGTCCGTTTTCACACAGCGCTGACTCGTAAATACTCCGTTACCCACCGCGGAAACGCCACCGACGGTATCCCTGAACTCTGACCCAGACCTCGGACCCGAGTCGTCATTTAAATCCACTTCTCCACAAGGTCAGAGGTCAGAGCGTTGCAGCTCAGCGACACGGGACGACCGTTTGTTACCCGATGCATGAAACACAGCTGTGTGTTGTAACCCCCGTCACGACGCAGGGGGAGGACGCAGAAGAAGCCGTGGAGATGGGGTGAGCAGCCGCGTTGGGGCGTCTCTCTGGAGGCTTTATGAGGCAAACACACACACACACACACACACACACACACACACACACACACTCAGACGTCACCGGCGTTCTTTCCTTCATTCCGCCTGTGGAGAGAAGCCGTAAAAACAATGAAGTAGAACGGGCCTGGAATGAAAAGAAGTGTCACACACGACCACACATTGAGATGCATTATGGGTAAAGCAGCTACCCCAGAGGGTGAGGACGACCCGGTGATGACTCCCTCTGGGGCGGGTGCTGATAATTAAACATTACTCAGTATTTCCAAAGGGTGTGCCCCCCCCCCAGTCGGGATGCATTCCTGCTCGCTGGGAATTCTTCACATTCCTCACGTTCATCTCTGGATCCTCCTCTCCATCAGAAAGCACATGGGGGGGGGGGCATATTTAGTTTCAGCTGCACTCTTTCATCTCCGTGCGTCTGGAATAATCAGATTAAACCTTTCTGGATTAATTGTCCCAGAATCCACGTGTCGGTCTCAGTGAACGCGGGTCAGACAGACCCAGAGCATCCTTCAGGCTCGTCTCCAGCCGTACCCCCCCCCCCATCATCACACATTAAACACATTAGACTCCCCTTCATCTGGAAGATGTCTTCCTTTTGTTCTGTTTCTCCTGACCCGGGGGGGTTTCGCTCTGGCCTTGTGGTTCTGGGTGGGGTGAACAGAACTGACGTGACATCATCCTTTTCTTTGTCAGGTGGGGGGCGCCGTCATTCATCATCCAGCCTCCACCTTATTATCTGGTTTCAGCTCCTGGCTCAGGGGTTCTGGACAGAATCCAGGATGGGGGGGGGGGGGTCGTCTGTGCAACATGTGTTTTCCTGTGCAGCACAAACGATGAGATAAATGGGTTTCCTCCAGCACTGCCCCGCCCCGGGGGTGTCTCCTGACGCACCATTAGAGGTTCAATCTCTCTCCTTGCTGAGGACGATCCGTCCCTCGCCGGTTTTTTATTTAAAAGACTTTAAAACGGGTCCAAACTTCCTCTGGTGACGAGTGAGAAGGCGGCGGCTCTCTTTCCTGAGAACAATCGCTGTCATCAGCAACAAAGAGGTGGAAGATAAGTCTGTGGTGGGTGACTCACGGGACGTCTGATCCTAACGCCAGTGAAATCATAACTCTACCCGTGTTGTCATGTTGCTACAGCAACTGGAAATAATTACAGGGCTTGTTGGTTTGTTCATTTATTCCTGTTTCATGCTGGAAACATCTGATCACAGTTCAGGACGTCCAGATGAGTCTGCACAGGACGGGGGTCAGGGACTAGAAAGGGCTGCGATTAGTTTAAATTTACTAGTGATGATGTCATGTTTCCAGATTTAACGCTGAGCTCATCGGTTCTACAACAGCTAAAACACTCCCAGCTCCAAAATGTTAGTCATCAGAAGAGCAGATAAACCTAAAGCTCACGAGGAACGTCTGAACCCATCACCTGGATGACAGTAGAGGTTCTCCTAACGGCGGATTACTGAGACGTTAACCTAAACCGGTGGATTCATCTGAGAAAAAAGAACAAACTCACAATTCATTCACAAAATAAGCAGAATTCTTTCTATTGGGGAAAGAAAGTTGTGTATATTTGACTAAATAATTAGCATTTTTGCCAACGTTAGCCTAGCGTAGCCATCAGAATACCACCATCCAGCAGCATCTGTCCCGAGTGACGCCCAGCTTCAGAAATCATGGGTTTAACTCCGCATGCATGATGATAAACACGTATGATGACGAGCATGCATGATGAAGTGCATGCACAACCATCTGCATGTAAATTGGCATTACACACACATCAGTTCTGTGCACGCAGCTGGACGTGCTCCTCACAGAAACGCTCTTTTACTTCATGTTTCTGACTTAATTAGATTCCCAGTGGGATAAAGAATCATAACCACGTGTTGACGTTCACACGGGGCCAACCGGGAGGTTCCACTCCTGCTAGTCCTGCAGAAATAAACTTCTCCCTTTAGAAGTCCCTCAAAGGAAGGAGGGCTTGTGGGTGCAGACAATAATGCACACAATGGGGGGGTCGATCTATAGAGGCCGGGTGAGGCAGAACAATAAGTAGGATGGAGTCTTCAGAGCCTCCGACCATAAAACCCACTAAATAAACTCAGAGGCAATCCCTCCCTACCCAGAATTCCTCTCCTGACAGGAGATGCCGGCGCGATCGTCCAAATTTATCGCCAGACAACTGCGAGGGCTTTACGCTGCGGCCCCCGGCCGCCACCACACAGGAACCCAGGCCGCCTTAATTTAGCCCCCATCGCTTCCTCTCCTCCCCAACCGCCGTATCAGAGCGCTCCCGCTGTCCTCTAAGAAACGTTCAGAGTTCTACGCTTGTGGTTAAAATTTAGAGGAAGTGGTGTCGTCATTTCCACATTTGTTGTCGCCGTAGCGACGACCCGCCTCTGAGGGCCTGCAGTGGAGATGCTTTTCATCCCTGAACCCCCCCCCGCCCCCCGACCTGCATCCGGTCCAGAGGTGAATGTCAGCTGTAAGAAACGTGTCATGAGCAGTGAAACCAGAGAGCCCAGGCAGAATGAGCAGAAGCTGCTCCATCTCCAGCTGGGGGGGCATATCCAGGGGGGGGTTATATTTTTAGCCCAGCTTGGTCTGGTTGTCCCCACTTCAGAGTCACATCCAGCAGTTTAACGTGGAGATGTTCAAATACAATCAATCAATAAGTTCATAAAAGTTATCAATAAGTCAGGTTATCATCTGTTCACCACAAGTCATCACTCAAGACTCGGTGACGTCATGACAGGAGGGAACCTCACGCTCATGACGTCAGACTAGCGATCAATAACTCGTTCAGAGGGGGGGGGGGGTCCGGATCGATCGCTGACAATCACCACTTCATATTGAATGGTGATCAGATTCAAAACTAAAACTTTATTTCTCTTTCCTCTGGGGACAAAGTGTTAAATCAGTGTGACGTCATGCTAACGCGGCTAACGGCTACATGACACACCTGGCACGCGCCACCCAGCAGCCGGATGTCAGGTAGAAGGCTCGCGCGGGGGGGTAGGGGGCAGATTTCCACAGGGGTAACAGGGCGTCACTACCCTTTTACCCCCCAGGGGGACAACTTGGGTAAACTTTGCTAACACTTTACCCCGGTTCTACCCCGGGTAGTTCGCTAGCTGCCCCCCACGGGGGGAGGGGGGGTTAAAGTTAGCAGCGGGACAGGGAGGGACGGGTGACCGAGTTCCGGCGCTGGTTCCCGGCTAGCGGAGCCTCACTCACCCGGACCAGGTTGCTGACGGCCGCCTGCACGGCCGCCACCGGCGTGGACAGATCCGGGATCGCCTTCCCGTCCACCTCGCCCTCTTCGTGCATGATGACCAGGTGGGAGATCTGCTGAGCCACCGGCTCCAGGATACTCTCGATCGTCTTGGTGTGGAAAACCGGCATGGTGGCAACTTTACTACAACAACCCCCCCCAAGAAAAGAGCTAGAAACGTCCTGAGGCGAACTTCCACCGCGTTGGAACCTGGGATCTCCGGGACAGTCCGACCCTTCGCTCCAGCAGCGGAACCATCAACGGAGAGAAAACTCCCTCC
This sequence comes from Antennarius striatus, assembly GCF_040054535.1. Classification (NCBI taxonomy): domain Eukaryota; kingdom Metazoa; phylum Chordata; class Actinopteri; order Lophiiformes; family Antennariidae; genus Antennarius; species Antennarius striatus. Next base: position 17,198,393 of record NC_090796.1, on the reverse strand, counting down.
CGCACGGCGAAGCCAGAGCCGCCTCTGACGTCACCAGCATGTCCCGCCTTCTGACCAATCAGAGGACAGGATAGTGGATTTCCCAGCCTCTGATTGGACGATGGGAGCGTCGCTTCCTCTCGGCCTGCTCCTCCTGATTCAACACAAACTGGAGTTCCTGCTCCCTAAATTACGTAATAAATCCTCATGCCCTAAAAAGGGAAATATGTGTCTACTGTTGGTGCGGAGTGGAATCCGGCCCATGTCAAATGACTGACCCAGCAGGCTTTAGCACCTCTAGAACCCAAGTTACAGTGGTGACCTACAGGGATAAGAACGCAGAACCCTCTGATCCCAGGAGAGAACATGATTATCCCAACAAACTTCAAGCTGATCCACAAAATATAGCCATAAAAGAAAATTACATGTTCTTCCAGAGCTTTTTTTATCACTTCCTCTACACATAATAACCTGTTCCTGTCTGTGTGAGTGTTTACTCTCATGACGATCCAATGGGATTAGAAAATACGTTTCAGTGGGAAAACGGAATGCCACCAATCAGAAATAGACTGGACCTAAAGTCTCCTTCTCTGCAACCTGAAATAACAATATTTGAGCATTTGCATGCATCTGCCAAACAATCCAGGCAAAGAATGCACACAGAATCCCAAGAGGGGCTGAAGGCAGTGGCCCGCTTCCTAAAAAGGAAGGGGCCAAAAAGACAGAATCAAGGAAGTTGCTGTTTGAACCCTTGCGTAAACAGACGGGGGGGGGGGGGGGGCGAGAACATGCTTTGCTTTCATTTAAAAAGGGCTATTATAATAAATTCCATTTAAAAATCAAATATTATGATTCAGACTTTTAATTTAATTCTTTTTTAAATTAAGACTTCAAACTATATATTTATTGCTTCTTTTCCAGAAAGATAAATAAACACTATCCGACAGTCCACCCTGGATATAGACGTCAAAGCCATTCCTGTGTCCGTGATGGAATGAGGTCAGAGCCGTTCAAGGCGGGTGGTCTACACCCTACACCCCCCCCCCCCCCCCCACCAAGCTGCAGGAAGAACGACCCCAGTCCCGACACAGACGAACAAACAACCTTCTTCACTCAACTTCTCGACAGTTTTCAAAACTTACTGCAAGCATGAGCGCCGGGCGCCCCCTTGTGGACGAAAGGAGTCGGTGCATCTGGTGGAAAATACAGTACAGAAATATAATAGGTAGTTTGTTTGTTTTCTTTAATTCTAAACGAGTACAATTTTATGTGTAGGTGAACTCATTTTGAAACACGTTCTTATTTCCACTTTGTTCCGCTTTCAGTCTTCCCAGTGGGGGGGGGTGTCTTTAGTTATTCTTTTACATGAATGCAACGAATTAGAACTCTGCAAACATGTCAGGTAGGAGTATTCAGGTGATTGTGAGAGCATTATCGAGAGGGAGATACCAGAAGAGGTTCAGGAAGATGCGGATCAGGATGTTTCAGAGGAAAAATAGAATACGAGCTGCTCACTAGAGCAGAAAAAAGGAGAAAGATGCTCCTGCAAAGATCCTGAAGGACGTTCAAGTGTTCATGACTTACTGCATCTTTAGATTCCTTCAGGATAAATGAAGTAATCATCTCTCTGTCCAGCATGTGATGAAGTATATGAAGTAATGCGTTAACAGGCCACACGGGGGCGCCCGAGCCTCTCTGTTACAGTTGATTTTAAATCCGTGGTGTTCATCACAGCTTGGACACACATTGTTGTGTGCTTTTAGCTCCAGACACACCAGAGACGTTTTCTTTCCTCTCTGGTTTGTCGTCATCTCCTGAGTCTCAGCAGGAGCTCAGCTCCAGGGTTCTGACTCAGTCCTATTGTCAGCATCAGACTCTCTGCAGTCAGCAGCATCCTGACTCCAGCTGTTCGGACGCGTCTCTGCTTCTGTGTGGGTTCGGTTTGTTTGCCGGGGCGTCCCTGCTGAGTGGAGTCACACACACACACACACACACACACACACACACACACACACACACACACACACACACACACACACACACACACACACACACACACACACACACACACACACACACATCACCTCTACACAAAGTGCTGTTGAAATCAGTTCTATAGTTTTTGAAAAATTACAGAATAATAATTATCCTGATTGATTGATTGACTGATTGATCGATTGACTGATTGATTGACTTTATTTATCCCAAAATTGGAAATTCACAATTCAGCTAAAAAACAAATAAACAAACAGGTAAACAAACAACAGCTACACTAATATTTTCCTTTGATATTGTTGTTTGTTGTTGTTATTGTTTATTGACCTCATGTCAAGGGGACATTTTCCCTCCGGTTTGATGAACATCATTGATTATCTGTGATTGGAAGCCTGTGGTCACGTGACCCTCGTCCTCCACTTTATTCAGTTTGCTGAAACTTTCTCTGTTATTAGATTCCGGTTCCTCCTCCTCCTGGAACCCGTTTACCTCCTCGGACCGCTGACCCCCCCCCCCTCCAGAAACCCCCCAGCTCTCATTTCCCGTCGCACTGAGTTCCGTTGGCTCTCGCTCCTCCTGATGAGATCTGGCTGCTGACCGTTCCACGCTCCAGACGGATTCCTCTTCTACTCTAAACGTAATATTCAGAATAAAACCGACGCAGGAAGAGAATTTTTCTCCAAATCCGCCTCAGATCTTCATCTTTCTTCATGATGACCTCGTTGCGGCGCGTCTTCCTCATCACACCCCTTCTTCATGTCATCCTGTGCCAGGAGGAAAGTGCCCTCCTCAGCCCTGACTCAGATGGATGGCGAGTCCTCCCTCTCCTCCCCTCGCCTCTCTCTCTCTCCCCCAGCTGTCTTATTCTCTCCCTCCTCCTCCTCTTCTTCCTCTCTCTCCTCTTGATCACTCCGTCTCCTTTGCTCCTCTTCTGACTCCTGTTCCATCAGTCCGTCCAGCTCTCCTGGCGCTCCCGTCTCCTCCTCCACATCTCCTCTCATCTGCGTTGTGTAGGGTAGGCGAACTCCCCCCGCAGTCACCATTTCCACCCCGGAGAGTTCCACGGTGGCTGCGCAGCCCCTTCCCCGGCTGAGCATCGGGAGGAAGACCCTGGTGGCCGCGGCCGTGGGGGTGATGCTGGTGCTGGTGCTGGTGGTGCTCATCCCCGTGCTGGTGAGCTCCGTGGGCGCCGGCGGCGTGGACGACGGCGCCAACCACTACGAGATGCTGGGCACCTGCCGGATGGTGTGCGACCCCTTCCCCAGCGCGGGCCCCACGGGGACGGCGGGGGTCCACATCGGGACGGACGCCTCTATCACCGCCCTGCATGTGGACGACGACGGCGACGGCGATCTGGGCGACCACAGCATCGGCCCGCCGCTGCCCACTTACAGCGCCAACGGCCCCCAAGGCAAACCGGGACGTCCCGGAAAGCCTGGACCACCAGGACCACCGGGGGAGCCAGGTCCGCCCGGACCCAAAGGACCACCAGGGGATACCGTGGACATTGTGCGGACAGGCATTCACGGTCTAGGGGGTAAAGGGGCAGTTAGCACCACCACCTACAACACCACGCCACGCGTGGCGTTTTATGCAGGACTCCGAAACCCCCAGGAGGGCTACGACATCCTCCGATTCGACGATGTGGTGACCAACATCGGGGGCAACTACGAAGGAGCGACGGGCAAGTTCACCTGTAAGATCCCGGGGACCTACTTTTTCATCTATAATGTGCTGATGAGGGGCGGCGACGGCACCAGTATGTGGGCAGACCTGATCAAGAACGGTCTGGTGGGTAAGACTCTATCTACACACTCCTGACAGGTTCAGCAAAGGAATACACACAATTATTCTCTCCCCACAGTGCCTGAATCTCTCAGATTCCACTCGGGGAACAGTGTTCCGGTGTGAATCCACTGGTCATGCGTTCATGTCAGCTGATTTCAGGTCTGTCTTGGCCCGGTGTGGTAGTCTTGTGTAATGACAATGTGCAGCGGCACGCTGCCAGATTGTGCATCTATGCACATTAAGGCGTGCAGCGATGTCGACGTTGAAGCGAGCGCGGGAGCGCGGCGCTATCTCAGCCCTGCACACATCCCGACTCGGCCGCAGGCGGCGGCGAGTTCAAAGCTGGTGGAATACAACCGGTGAGCGTTATCAGAGCGGCCGTCAGGAGATCTGTCAGGTTCACGGGTTGATTCTGTAAACGTCTACAAAAGCCTCAAACGTTCTCCTGAGAACATCTCAGAGAGGACGGAACAAACTGCCCCCAGAGAGGACGGCCGTAACGCCGCGTTAGAACGCCAGCCGCTTTTTATGGAAGGGTTTAGATCTGAAGGTTCATCCCTGCAGTCGTTGTCAGATAAGACGAGGTCATCACCTCGCTTCTCCTGAAATCCACCCGGCTGTCATCCGTCTACGCACAAGTGGACAAATCTAGTTTCATAAATCAGGTTTTCAAGGCCGAGCGGAGCTGAAACAGTCTGGAAATGAGGGTTACAAGCAGGGGTGTGCAGAGGAGTTTCAGGGGTGAGGGGTTGATGGTCACAAGCCCCCAATTCCTTTACGACTGTTTTGTGGATAACAGGGAACACATTCACACTTATGGCAATGGCATTTTAAGAGCTCCGCCCAAAGGTGTAGGGTATGGGTCCAGAGGGCGTTAGGCTCCGCCCTCACGCCGCCCTCACTCCGCCTTCTCTCCTCTGAGGCGGACTGACTCAAGCTGGAGTCACGGGGAGGAGCAGGGTGTTCAGAGAGTCAAAGTCACTCCACGCTCCTTCATCGCAGTGGTCCTCCTCATCAGTGATGAAGAAGAGGAGGAGAGGTGAGTTTCAGCTGGGCTGAAGGTCAGCAGGACCTTCATGTTCTCCTCAGAACGGGTCTGTTCACTCTGAGACGAGCAGGATGAGGAGAACCAGGTTGATCAGAACTTGAAAATATTGATCTGAATATTTTTTTTTAAATGACACAAATAAAAAGAACTCATTAAATCGTTCACCTGGGCTCCACCTCTCTACACCCCATCAGCCAATCAAACGGTAATGACCTGACGCCCTGGGGATGGTGACAAAAAGGGAGAAGTCAGTTTCATCAACTAGTTTCCTCCAGAGCTTCTGTTTTCACCTCTGATCGTGGTCGGTTGTTTGGTTAGTTAGTCGATTGGTTAGTTAGTCAGTCAGCTGGTTGGTTGGTTGGTTGGTTGGTATGTTGGTTGGTTCGTTGGTCGGTTGGTTGGGAGACTGAGTTGTTTGATCGACTCATTGATCCATAATGATTTCTCCTTCCTGTTGTTTTACCACAAGGCAGCTCAGGGGAAGGCGGAGCAACGATCAGGCTGAAGAATGACATCAACAACGACATCATAACTCTTGTTCACCTGTTTTCTCATGACAGTAATCATTAGGATACGTTTGTTCTCCTGATAATAACCAATAAAGTTTCATGTGTTAATAGTTACCCTCTGCTTTGGTCCTTATTATCATTTATCTGACCTAACCCTAACCCTAACCCTGACCTTAACCCAACCCTAACCCAAACCTTAACCCTAACCCAACCCTAACCCAAACCCAAACCCAACCTTAACCTTAACCCAAAACCAACCCAAACCCAAACCTAACCCAACCCAACCCAACCCTAACCCTAACCATGACCCTAAACCAAACCAAATCCCAACCCTAACCCTGACCCTGACCATGACCATGACCCTAACCCTTACCCTGACCCTGACCCTGACCCTAACCCTGACCCTAACCCTGGCCCTGACCCTAACCCTAACCCTAACCCTAACCCGCTCCAGGTCCGTGCCAGTGCCATCGCCCAGGACCAGGACCAGAGCTATGACTACGCCAGTAACAGCGTCATCCTCCACCTGGACGCGGGTGACGAGGTCTTCATCAAGCTGGACGGGGGCAAAGCTCACGGGGGCAACAGCAACAAGTACAGCACCTTCTCAGGCTTCATCCTCTACGCCGACTGAGGGCTGCACGCAGGGGTGAAAGGTCACGGCCAGACTGCTTCAACGTCGCCCATAGCCACTGATCTGATCGGTGGGTATCGGCGACTCCTCATCCATCGGTTGCGTTGTGTTCAGGGCGCGTGGGGATTCTGACGGACGGCTCGGCCTCACCGTGACGGTCACTGGCATGTGTCGCGCCGCGGCGCAGCCACGCTTCTGACGGCGCCGTCATTTTTGTCACTTCAAATTCACGTCTGGAAATCCAGCAGCTGATGCGACCGCCGTGTGTTGACGTGTTGTTTAGATGTTTCCTCCTGTCTGTGCGTTACCGCGTTCTGATGCTACGTTCTGATGCTACGTTCTGATGCTACGTTCTGATGCTACGTTCTGATGCTACGTTCTGATGCTACGTTCTGATGCTACGTTCTGATGCTACGTTCTGATTCCCAAGAGATGCTCAGTGATGAAACGCTGGACGCCGGAGTGAGGTGATGTTTCGTTGTGTTGTCATAGCAACCCAGTGTTCCTGTTGTGTATAAAGTGTACATTTGATTCTTGATGTCAGGTGACGTAACAAACATACACCACATTGTGTGTCTATTAAAAGATTCTGCTGATGACGGATGCTGTAGTTTTCATTCATTTTTACACTTCTGTGGGTCACGGGGGTTGCTGGAGCCGACCCTGTGTGTGTGTGTGTGTGTGTGTGTGTGTGTGTGTGTGTGTTAGGGTTCTTCTTGTTCTTCTTCTTCTTCCTCCTCCTCCTCCTCCTCCTTGGTTTGTCATATTAAAGGAGCCAAAAGACTTGAACACATAAGGTCACATGATCTGACCCTAACGCTAAGCTAAGCTAACACACGAGACTCTCTTCCTCCACTGAGTTCAATGTGACCTCCAGGTGAAGCATCCACACAGAGGGAGGCTAACGCGCTAACAGCGTTAGCTTCGAGGTGTGAATATCGTCTTTTCAGATCAGGGTGGGGTGACGACTTCTTACTTGTGCGTCGGTCTTCCTCTCCTCGAGCTGCTGATGAAGAGCACGAGTGACTTTTGGGTGAACTGCTCCTTTAACTGATACAACATTCAGACGAGGGACCTTCAAACAACTCCTGATCTGTTCCTTTTACGTTTGGTGATTTTTTTAATTCGATGCTAAAAAATTTAGCGTGATGGGATGACTGTGTCTCCCAATCGGAGGGAGTCATGGAGGGAGGGGGCATGGGGAGGGGGGGGGGTATGACGAGTGTTTGAACGCATCAGGATGAAGCTTCAGCTCTGACAGCGACACCAGCGCCAGAGACGCCAACATAGCCTACAGCGCTAAACTGTAAAAAGAAATATGTGGCGTTTGCTTTCTTAAGTGCTCGCTGTGATCCTTTAGACATGATGGGCCCCTGGGGGGGGACAGGGGGGGGGCACTGGGGGTCCAGAAGCGTCTCCGTGGAGTTTAAAAGTTGAGCGGTCAAGAATGAAAGTTGAGGTATTGATTTACACGAAACGCTTCGTTTCTCCTCCAGGAGACCCCCAGTATGGAGAGCTCCTGCAGACACAATTAAGGCCATGAGGTCACCCCCCCCCCTCCAGCAGAGGTCAGCCGAGTCAGTGGGGGGGTGGGGGGTGGGGTTGAGCATCAACGCTGCTTCCTTCTTGTGGGGGCGTGTGAGCACATCAACAAATTAGAGGCTTCGTGTCCCAATGTCAAAGACGAACACCGCCGGGGGGGCGGATGGAACTAGTCCGGCGGTGTCTTAAAGCCCCCGCCTGACTGCGTTGGTTCTCTCCTGTCGTGTAGGGAGCGCTTGATTCCAGCATCACGTGTGCAGATAATCACTCTTATTACCTCGTCACAGGAACCGCTGCTTACCCGCCCCCCCGGTCCGTCCACCGCCATCCACGGGGGGTCAGAGCCAAGACCATCGGTGGGGGCTGCCTGTTGTTAATGGTGACTTCAGATGAACGACCCCCCCCGGCTGGAGGCTGACCTGATGAAGCAGCATCTGGATGCTGGGGGTCCAGGTCTGACAGGAAGTGGGCGATCTAAGCTGCTTGTCGTCTGTCGGCGTCGGTTGGGGGGGTGTTTTAATTCTACCTCCAGTGGGGTGGGGGGCAGAGATTGGGACAGATTAGCCTCTGGAGCAGGTAATCTCCAGCTGAAGGGAGTCAAGATCCCTCCCCCCCCCACTCGGCTGCTGTCAGCGGGATGACGATGCTGCGCGTTGACATTTGCAGGGGCCAAACGGTGAGACGTGAGTCTTATCAGGCGGCTGCAGAGCGCACACGCGTGTGTCCGCGTGTCGGCGTGTCCGGGGTCGGCGTGTCCGTGTCACGGCCCTCCGGTCCGAAACGAGACGGCAGGATTCACGGCTCAGAGACAGACGAGCTCTGAAGGTCTGACGTGACGTTCAGGAGCCGAAGGGGCTGTTATTTACAGCATCTGCACTTAACTCACTGGGAGGGGGCAGATAGAGGCTTAATTACCCTGTGTGTTCATTAATCACCCCCACCTACTGACACCTTCCTGCCATTACGAGTTCAACAGGTTTGATGACGACTACAGCCGCGCTAACATCGTGTTCTTTTTTGGATTAGCTGCTAGCTGCTCCTAGCTGCTCCTAGCTGTTGCTAGCTGATGCATGCTTCTACTAGCCGCTACTAGCTACTGCTAGCTGCTGCATGCTTCTACTAGCTGCTACTAGCTACTGCTAGCTGCTGCATGCTTCTACTAGCTGCTACTAGCTACTGCTAGCTGCTGCATGCTTCTAATAGCTGCTTCTAGCTACTGCTAGCTGCTGCATGCTTCTACTAGCTGCTACTAGCTACTGCTAGCTGCTGCATGCTTCTAATAGCTGCTGCTAGCTGCTACATGCTGCTACTAGCTGCTACATGCTGCTACTAGCTGTTGCATGCTGCTAGTAGCTGCTACCCGCTGCTGCTAGCTGTTGCATGCTGCTAGTAGCTGCTGCTAGCTGCTGCTAACACAAATGTCCGTCACCAAACGTGACACGGTGACACATCCTGTCTCCCCGTCCCACGACGACTCCACCCTTTCCAATTTGGCGGCGTTACAACCTCTGGCGATGGCCCGGAGGTGGAGCAACAAGGAGGAAGGGGCGGTCCTGTCAGGAGGACGATGACATCATCGATCCAGCAGATTCCTCATGGGTTCTGTGGCAGAACGATGACCCCCCCCAAGCTGGGGGTCATCATGCATGTGGAGAAACAAGACACACAGTCCTTGGGAGAACACACTAACGCCCTCCCCTCCCCACGCTGGTCGGGGGCCCGTCCAGCACGCCGGTGACTCAGAGCCGACCTTGTTCCCTCGTGGCCCTGACGGGGCAGGGGCTAACTGGCAGGGACAGGTTGAGTCACGGGGCCGGGGCCGCTCCGCTGGCGTGCCGCCTGTCCCTTCACCTCAGCGCCGTCTTGAGGATGCGGCCTGACAGGGGGCTTCTGAGGCGCTGCCAGTGCCCCCCCCCAACCCCAACCCCTCATTCCCACCGTGACACCAGATGCCAGGGTTCAAGATCGCTGCGGTTCCAGCTGCTCAGTTCGCTCCTCCTGCTGGTGTCGAGAGGCTGATCCTCATCGGCCAATCGGTGCTCAATACCGAAGAGACACCTGGAGAGGGAGGGGTTAACGTCAGGCGAGAGCAAGAAGCCATGTGACCTCTGAGATCCGTCTTACACAGAGACGGATTCAGGTCCAGAATCTGCTTCACGTTTAGCTTTCTTCAGCTTGACCAAATCACGACCAGTGATGTCATCGTGATGATGTCATCAGCCTGAGCCACATCCCAGGTGAGAAGTTGTGTTTGCACGAAGCAGGAAATATCACCTGGTTGGTCACAAGTGGGGGAATCAGCAACTTCTGATAGGCTGAGCTCCTCTGCTGCCGCCATGTTTACTGTGGGATTGTTCCTTTAAATGACCCCTGACCCCTGCCCCCCCCCCCTGGTGGGACACCAGCCTCCCAGCCGTTTCTGTGTTTACCTCCGCTGATGGCGGCGGGAGGAGGAGTGATGAAGAGCCGCTCAGACAGGAAGTTTCAACATGTCTTCTGTCAGCGGCGCTGGAGGCGGGGTCTGAACCCGATGAAGAGACTCCAGACGTCTTCATTGTGGGGGGGGTGGGGGGGGTGGAGCTGCTCTCAGATGCTCACCTCTGAGCCCGACACCCTCGTGTCCGCTCTGCTTTGGGCCTTCACACCCCACGCTTTAATAAAGTCTGAGGAAGAGGATGAAGGGCGGGGCGGGCAGGAAGGCGGGGTCAAGGGGGGGGCGGGTTACAGTGCGATGTTGGGTTGTTGTGTGATATGTTTGCAACCAAATGTGTAGCTGTGCAGCATTGCTCCGCTGCCCCCCCCACCACATCCAAACCACCCCCCAAGCCCCAGTCACTTTGCATTAATTCTGTGGCGGCTTGACAAAAACAAGGAGCTGACCAATGAGGCGTCAGGCGGGGGCTCGTGGGACCTTGGTGCAGGGATGATGTCAGCTCGCCGCCCACGGGACGCATCCTTTATCCGGCTCCAGCGCTCTGATTGGACGCTGAAGGTGAATCCAAACACCAAATGACCTGATTCTGATCAAAAAGTTCATTTTTCTCAGCACAAACACCCAAAACCTGTCATATAATTATTAAATATTAATAACGATAAATACTAAAGTAACTTTGAAGCAACAAATAATAAAAGGAGTGATATATATAATCAAAAACAGTATATAGAATCTAAAAATGTGATCATCTATTTTAAAATATTAATATTAAAATGTGAAAAATATAGAATTACTGATAATTGTAAATATATAAAATAATGCTGCTCAATTATACTGATCATTTATATAAATATGGTACATAATATAGCCATGACAGATATAATTAAAAACTAATAAATCAAATAAATATTAATGATAAATAATGATATAATGATGATATAAATAGCACCACTAAAAGCAAACTGGAACAATTATTATCAATACTATTATGATTAATAATTGCTGAAAAAATTTCAAACCAGTTTGAAATCGATGAAATTTTGAAATCGTGTGACTTGAGCCCATGAATGGGAGCGTAATAATAAATAATACCTGCAGCCAGGAGAGTTTGCACAACTCTTTCACAATAAAAGCACTGCTGAAACCCCGGGTCAGAGGGAGGACCAATCAGAAACTGATCTGAGGAATGAAACACGACGCCGTGCGTTACGTTAAATCGTCAATCTTTATCCTTCATTGGAGCAGCTGGTGTTACAAACGTTGAGGTTACAGGTGAGAGTGCAGCGAAAAGAACAAAACACAAGAGATTAGCATTCAGATTAAAAAAATAGTGATAAATATGAGGTGTGGTTAAAAACCGATCGTCACGTCTAAACATCGTTCAACACACTCAGCGGAAAGGTGCCGACGGCTTCTTCTCAGCATCGCGTCGAGGTGCAAAACGTCACGTCTGAGGGGGGCGGGGCTTAACTCCTTCACGCCATCGCTACATTCTAGTGTTCGCATTTAAATTCTACAAAAATCAACCAAACTGACAAATCTGGATCGATTGAGGAAGGGTAACAAAATAAAATCTCTTCGTTTGTACAGTTTTAATGATGTTAGAGGACAGTTTGTGAAGCCACGCCCTCACCCTTCACGCATTGGTCAGTGCAGGTTAGCATTCACAGCACACCGGTCATGTGACCCCCACCGAGGCCCAATCGTCCATTAGGACAGTAGGATCTTGGTGGCGTACATCAGAATCCCGCCCAGTCCGGCGGTGGCGACGACGGCCACCACCCGCACCAGCAGGAAGTCCATGGAGTCCTCCAGCTTGGTGTGCAGCCGGAGGACCTGCCGGTGGGTGTCCTCGCGGCTGCCCGAGTTCTCGATCACGTGATTTGCCAGGCCGCGCTTCTCGTTGAGTGGCATCTGCGCCGCCAGGCGTTGCTCCGCCTCCTCCTGGGTGAGGCCATCACGCTGCATCAGGCGGGACAGCTGAGTGGCGGGGTCACTGGAGAGGGGAGGGGAGGCAAGACGGAGGTTATTAGGGCGGAGGGGGGGGTTGGCAAGACTCATAACCCTGAAAGGAACAGTCCCTCAGAAAATGGATTCACACTTGGTGATGTTTCTGTCTGAAAACGGGTGTAAATAAAGTTTATTCAAATCACTCTGGTTGATTACCAGAAACCAGGGGGCGGGGCTTACCAGTAAACTACCACAGTGTGGTTCAGGAACTGGGTGAGGCGTCTGGTTTCAAACAGGAGGGGCACGTCCAGAACCACATAGCGGTACCCTGGTGAGGAGGAAGACGAGGGGGGGTGAGACGTCCGCCGTCATCGCCGGCGCTGTCAGAACCGTCCCAAACGGGCCAATCGGCTCTCACCTCTGATGAAGTAGAACAGGATCTGTTTGAGCATCGCCTTCTGGATCTCGGGGTGGGTGATGGCGTTCAGCAGCCTCCTCTTCTCCTCGTCGACGAAGATGATCTGGCCCAGCTTCTTCCGGTCGATCTCCCCGTTCTCCAGCAGGACGTCCGACCCGAAGTGGGCCACGATGCGGGAGTAGGCGGGCGTCCGCGGCTCCACCACTGTCCAACAGAACTAATAAAAGTTTCCGTTCCGGACTCATCAACATCCTGAGCGACGTCTACAAACTGCTTCCTGTCATTCTGCTCCGTCTGTGAGCGTTTTGTCTTCTTGAACGCCCTGCAGTCAGGCGCCATGATTCATCTGTTCGCTCACCTTTCCTGGCGACAACATCAGCGTCGATGATGGGACAGCCGAGCTCCCGCAGCATGGAGGACACGGTGCTTTTCCCCGAGGAGATGCCTCCAGTCAGCCCCACCAGGAACATCTGAGGGGAAACGACAGTCAGGATGAAGATCAGGGAGGAGATCAAGGAGGATTCTGAATTTAATCCCACATCAAACAGGATAAAAACGGTGACTAATCTGTCAGCGAGCTGCAAGAAATTAAAGTTCAGGTAGTTCACTGCTTAAAATAAAGCAGTCAGTTTCAATAAAGTATATATAATAATAAATGTCTATCAAGTAATGTCTATAAACAGGTGTAATCTTAGATCAATCTGATCTGAGGCTGAAGTGGGTTTCAAACGCGCCCCCTGCTGTCGAAAAGTGGAACTACAGTTTGTTGTGACCTACTTGACTTATTTATTCGTTAAGGAATCGAATTTGTTGAACTGACAGGAAATCAAACGTTAAATTATTCACGACTGACCCACAAAATAAACCAAACAGGAAACCACAACAACTTGTTGTTGAGATTTCACCACTTTCCCCGACGGAAACACTCAGTGTGTGTTATTACAGTGTGTGTGTTATAACAGTGTGTGTTATAACAGTGTGTGTTATAAAAGTGTGTGTTATAACAGTGTGTGTTATAAAAGTGTGTGTTATAACAGTGTGTGTTATTACAGTGTGTGTTATAACAGTGTGTGTTATAACAGTGTGTGTTATAACAGTGTGTGTTATAACAGTGTGTGTGTTATTACAGTGTGTGTTACTACAGTGTGTGTTATTATTTACCTCGTGGACGGCGGTCACTCCTTAAATCACCCGACTGGTCGGTGGGAATCCCTGCGGGGCCACAGCTGGAGCCGGACCGGGATGCTAACAGGCTAGCGTTTGGTTAGCGGTGGGGGCTGCTGTAAACAACCCGGGGTGCTAACAGGCTGATGCTAGCACCACTATGGTGTCCGTAAACAGACATTCAAACGAAGCCATCCTGACTCAAACCCGTTAAATATTCAGTCGGAATAAAATGTAATAAACACGTAGCTTCACATCGCTGTCTGTGACCGACCTCTTATCGAACTGACAGCCGAGCTTCTGAACTTAACGAGCAACACCTCAAAATGTCCGACGACACACCGACCTACAGAACTTCAGTTCCGCCTTGGAAATTAAAATTCTCATTCCTAGGAAAATATTCAGTAATACAATTTATGACGGCCTATATTCTAATTTTTACATAAAACTATTCAAATGTTATTAAAATATATTTATTGTGCTAAAAGTAATAAAACACAAATCATATGTGGTTGTACGATAATGCATTGACATACTTTCTCTGATTTGCTATATTTTTAAATTTCTTTCAGGTGCTCTTTGTAACTTCATTCACCTAACAGTCCATAAACAAAGTATTGTTATTATTTACAATGGAAATACTCTTGTTAAGTACAAATACCTCAAAAGTATACTGAATTACGGTACTTCATTAGATGTATTTACTCCTAAATCATCCAAACTCAACAAATTTATCCAAAACTTATTTATTTCAAAGCAAAAATATTTTTGCTTGAAAGACAATGAAAATAAACAATTTATAAATGAGAGAAATTCATTCTTTAGTCTCCTGAAGGTACAAATGTTTGGAGTTCGTCCTCTGAGCAAACATCAGTCTAATTTTTCATCCAGACTTTCTTTGGACAGCGTCTCTGCAGAAACGGGACGACTGGGGGAACTTTGGGACTGTTTGGACCGTTTCCCTCTGTGGAGTGTCCCCCCCCCGTTCTCCCCTTCCTCCCACTCCAGCCGCCCCCTTTTGACAAAATGGTTGATCCTGGACTCCAGGCTCTCGCAGCACGGCCGCTCCAACAGGGGTCGGTAGTTCCTCTGCCTGGTGCCCTCGACGAGGCAGCAGTGGTCGGAGGGGACGCCACCTGAGGGGATAAAACATTCACATTCAACATGGCAGGAATCTTCTGGTTTTTATTCTGGTCCCTGTATTTAAATGTCCCGTCACCTTTGACCTCCAGTTCCTGCATCATTCCCTGGAGGACGTGGGTCCGGACGGCGCTCTGGGTCCAATGCTGCCCTAGCACCGACAGGACGTGGTTCAGCTCCTCGTCCTCTTGCCTCCAGCTCAGTCCCTCGAAGCGACAGTCGTGGAGCACCAGAGGGAAGTCGACGGCCATGCTGCAGGGAGGGGCCACGCCACACATCAGTCTAACAAACAGTCATGTGACCGATAGAGACAAAACATCCCACAAGCTGCAGCGACATACCTGTACTGAGGCTTCCTGGGGTTCCTTTGAACATCCAGGAGATGATTAATTATCTCTGGAGCTTCCATTTTCTGTCCAATCAGGAGGAGCAGCGCCATCATGCATCGCACCTGCAGCACAACACAACAGGAGAAGAATCTCGGTGTTATTACAACTACTTAATGGTTATGGCTCATAATTACAGGACGACATTAAAGCTGAGAGGTGCCTGTGCCTCTCAGTACCTGGTGGTAAAGGAACGCCACTCCTGTGACCTCAAATATGTAGAGGTCGGTACTGGAGGTGTGCTGGGGACGCACGGGCCGGACTGACGCCGACACAATGGTCCTCTCAAACTGCAGGACGCCGTTACCCACGTCCATTTTGCACAGGTTCCTAAAGTCATGAGTGCCCTCGTACCTGTAGGGTTGGGGGAGATCCTGGAATCAGGGCTGTGACCTTTTAGGGGTGACATCAGCGCCTCACCTCCACCCACCTCTTTGCGGCCTCCGCCATCAGCTCCACGTCCAGGGATCCTCGGGGGAAGTAGTAGCGGTAGGTGCGCGACTGGCAGTCGAAGCGAGCGCTGAAGCCTTCTGCTGCCGGAGCCCAGTCCAACACCCTGATGTCTGGAGGAAGAACTCTGTTCAGCATCTTCACGTAAGGAAGCTCAGCGCCGTCGGCTTTGGTTCTGCTTCCTGCATCCGTGTTCTCCGGGACCGTGACGCCCAGACCTCCACAAAACTGTGTGGAGCGCAGATCTATGGTAATGACCTGTGGAGGAGCAGCGGATGAACGATTACCGGGAAGGAAAGATGGGAACATTATCTACAACTTTCACCTGATTTTCCCTCAGGATGGAGGGGGGCGGATAGGACAGTTTTTACCCCCAGTGAACCCACCTGAGAGAACGCGCTGACGCCCTTATCGGTGCGACCACAGCGGTGGTAGTTGGAGCTCTGTCGGTCCTGGATGAGGCGCGTCTTCAGCAGCGCTTCGAACAGCCTGGCCTCCACCGTGTTGTCTGTGTTCTCCTGCACCGCAAACCCCTGGTAGTCCCACCCCAGGTAGGCCAGCCGGAGGGCCACGTGGCGCCGGGGGTGGGCGGAGAAGTCAAAGGCACGCTCTTTGCCTGCCTTCTTGCCCTTTTTGCTGGTTCCATTGGGTTTTCCTTCTGCCTGGGGAGACGGGTGGGGGTCCAGCTCCATGTCGGCCTTCAGCTGAGACCTCAGCCTCCCCAGCTCGGCCTCCAGCTCCTGGATCCGCTGGACCACCGCCTCCGACATGATGGTGCTACAGGGACCAGAGGAGAACACTCATGGAGGACAACCGAATGCTTCAATAAATACCTTTGTTAGCTAAAAACGAGAACTTTAAATTAAAAGATTAATATTTTTAATTTGACAAATTCAACCCGGATTAAATGTCGATTTGTTATTCCTTTAGCTGCTAAACACGAACCCGTCTCTCCGCAGCTGGAGTGGAGCCTTCACTAGCTAGCAGCTAACTTTGGCTACTCAGTTGTTTTATTAAGTGGAATTTAATAAAACAGTTTCTATATTTACAATAAAAATCACAAATTAATTACTTATTGTTGCTTGTAGCCTCAATATGACCGTTAAAGATGGATGGAGAAGCTGTTTTCTGGCTCGACGCGCTCACGTTTCCAGTGTTGACACCAGTCGGACCAATTAAAAGAACGGACGCGTTTCCTTTAGTTTGAGGGTTTCTGGGAAATGTAGTTTACTACTTAAATGGTTGTACTGTACATGAAAAGAGAATTGCAAAATACAGGAAAAATATTATATTATCGTTATTTTTTGGAATTATGAACAGTTTCTCTTGAAAAATATGGAATGATTTTAACTAATTTTTGTTCACATCTACGTGTTTTGATTTCATGGAAATAATTTCCCAATTTTATTATTTTTATTATATAACTAATATTCCAAGGAAAAAACAAGCTCAAGAAAGACAAACTTGAATAAAAACAAATTTAAAATATGCGAAATAAGAACAGAAGAAAATAATTCATGTGATGTAGAAAAATCATCTGTGCTTCAACTTTTTAATTTTATGTCCAGACACAAACAGCCCAACTAATGCTGCACAATTATATAATATAAAGGTGTGAAGGTTATAAGTTCCTGGCAGCAAATAAACTCGAAGATGGGTCAGAAAAGGTTTTTCTCTCCCTGTAAAATTTAATTAATCTTGCGTTCCACCTCCTCAGGGAAACAGCATGAGATAAACTTTATTATCAGTTCTGCCATACTCTATTTCAAATGTCTGTATTACCATAGCCGACATTTTCTCACGAGCATTTAATGAACTTCATCAAATAAATTAATATGCAGAGGATGATTTTTGTGTTTTTTTTACTGGTTATACATTTTTGTTTCATTAAATTATTTAAGGGGAAAACATGAACATTAGCCTGTTGGGCTAACGCTAGCGATCAAAAAGCAGCTAACCGGAACAAAAGAACAACAAATCACAGTGGAATCACACCTTCACTCTAACAGCAGACAAATATTTGCACTGAAACTATTCCATTGTTTACAGGAGGTTAAAGGTCAAACACACAACAGGAATCAGCCAATCACGACTCTCGGCTCAGGCTGTGAAATCAGGTCAAAGAGGAGTTTGAACTTCTGTCACTTTTCTCACTTAAATCTGTAAACTCAGTTGGGACTCTTCCCAAAATCTCTCCCATATTCGGTTGGGATCCTGATCCGACTCCAGGAGCTGGGGGACTGATGGATGCATCGGTCTGGACCCCCCCCAACGCGCCGCCGGCTGCTGGCGACAAACTCCCAGCATCCTCTGGTCTTTTCTCTCTGTCCATTCAAGTTTTTTTCTGCTCTTCCCTCCACTACTACAATCTGCTTTGTGCCTCTAAAAGTTTGACTTCAGGATTTTGGTGGAGTTTTCCGGCCTGGGGGGCCCACTCCTCCGTTTGTCCTCCCATCACTCTGTTTGACCAGAAGGACACAGAAAGCCTCTGTTTGCAGGGGATTGTGGGTCGCCACGTCCCTTTGAAGAATTTCTTGTGAGGGGAAGTGAAACAATTTCCATAATTGGATTTCTCCTTCACAAAGGGGGGGGGGGTGTTTTTCCCACTCTCTGCCCTTCCTGTTTTGAATTTTAAGACTGAACAAAAATCCCTTCAGATTTCTGACAGATAAGGAGAAACTTCCGGTTGAGAAAAGAGAAGCGAGCGTCCAGTGAATGACTGTTCTGGAGGCTCCATCTATGAAGAACAGCTTCTAGGCTGCAGGTCATGTGTTCACCTTATTTGGTCGTCTAGTGTCGGATGGTCGTGTTGTTTTATTTGTTGGTTTTTAAACCTTTCTAGTCATCGCCTCCCCAGCCTCATCCCGCCGCCAGCAAACAGGAAATAGTTTCCAGACCAGTCACAACAATGTGAACAATAATGCTCATCAGAGACCAGGATAGTTCCTCACAGAGGAGAACGTCCTGCAGGGCTCAGGCCCCGCCCTGACAAGGCCCCGCCCTCACTTAGGCCCCGCCCCCTACACAGGAAGTTAACTGGCTTCATGGGGGAAACGAAAATTACCCAAACAACTGATCGACTAGCTGTCTGACCAAACAACCAACCCACCGACCAACCTACAGGCCAATCAACCAAACAACCAACCAAACAACCAACCAAACAACCAACTAACTGACAAATTAACCAACCAAACTACCAACCAACCAACTGACAAACCAACCAACCAACCAACCAACCAACCAACCAACATCAAACATAATTCCTTTGAACTTTTATAGATATTGTATATTTATTCATTATGAAATAATAGAAGTTAATTTGAATTATTATTAAGCCCCTCCCACATGGATTCTGATAATCATCCAATCATCTTCCTGTAAATGATGAGTTATTTTCACTGATGAAGTTTATATTATTACATTGGTAGTGAGTCAACACGTCTCTATTTACCTGAGTTTACCTGAAGAAGAGAACATATTTGTGTTGGGGGGAGCACACCCCCCAGGAGGATGAGGCTGCCGGTGAAGGGTTAACCCTCTGTGAGTCACCGTGTTTAGCGTGTTATCTGAAGCGTGTGCCTCCAGTCATGTTGTTGTTGACCAGCGCCGACTGAAACTGAGACTTTAAAGTTGCAAAGAGTCGACTCCTGTTCATGTGTGGGGCCCTCAGGGGCCCCGAGGGAGGGGGGGACCAATGATAACACCCTGTAGATAACGATCACCCACCAATGGGGTCACATGGTTTCTCCCTCCATTCAGAAAAAAGGAGCCACGCCATTGGTGGACGTGTGAGCGGCGGATCTGAACCCAGAGCGGTCGGACAGGTTCTCCCAGATTCCCGTGAGGCTCCGCCCACTGAGGATCCCTGTTTACACGAGGTGGACGGTGACACCCACCGCCGGGAACTCTGGGAGAACACGTCTTCATGAGGAGGAGCAGGAGGTGATAGAAGTCCGGTGGATCTCTGGCTGTCATCTGGGGGGGGTTTGGCTTCTCCCACACTCTTCCTGCCCCCCCCTCTGTTGTTTCCTCTCATGTGTTCCTCGGCGGTGGCGGGGGCTGACATTCCTGTCATTAATCGGCCTTTGGATGAAACCGGATGCTTCCTCTGAGAGGTGGACCATGATTTCTGGAGGGGTTCACCAGGCAGAAGCTCCTCCCTTTGGCACCACAGGGGATGTGTGAACATTCAGCCCCCCCCGCCTCCAGCTATAAATCCCTGCTGGGTTCGCGTCTCCACCCCAGGATGGAGCAGGACGGCAGAAAGACCTTCGTGTCTACGTTCCAGCTGGTCCTGAAGCCCCACGCCAGACGGGTCCGAGTGCTGAGGCATCCAGACGGTGGACTGGGAACCAGTATCCAGACGGTAGAGGGAGGCGACACCAGTGAGACAGGTAACGACCCGATAACAGCTGACCTAACACGATGTTGTAACCGTAACCGGATGGGTTCATGACCTCAGCGGCTCCCATCAGGAGCCTCAAACGTCTGCAGCTCCTGGAGGAGCCTCAGACGTCTGCAGGAGCTCCAGGCTTTGGTTCATCCTGATCTGATTTAAATCTGGGGCGGTTCAAGAGAATGGTTACAGTTTAAACCTCATTTTACGGTCACTTTGTAAATCACATCGGCTGATGAAGAGAATACGATCAGATCAGTTTAAATCGATACAGCAGATCTTGAAGTGTTTCCTGTCTCTCTTGGTCCAGCATCTGAAGTTCTATCTAGAGACGCTTTAGCTGCTGCGTCCCGACGATTCCGATCGGGCATCTGGGAGGCTTCTTGACGGATTCAGAACTTCTTCTGGTGGACTCTGACATCTGCTTGTGATGGTGGTCGTCCCAGCTTCATCTTCCTCTGTCAGGATTTCCTGTTCCTTGATGGAATCCATCTGATCCTCTACATGTTGAGAGGTTTCCGGTGGAGCCTCTGGGTCTGATCTAGATGGTTCTGATGGAGCATTCTGGGTCAGAACATCTGGGAGTTGATGGAGCCCTGATGGAGATGGAGGCCTGGACAGAAAACCCCGCTAAAGTGAGGTTGGGTCAGCGTCTGAGCGACTGATGTGTAGGTGTGATGATGAGGAGCAGACCTGGTCAATAAATCTGATCTATATTGGGGGTCAAATAATTTGGTTTGACCGGTAGCTCTCTTCATTCACAGCGTCTGAGAACTAACGTGTTTAATCTGATGTTTTGTAGTCACTAATGTCCTCTGAGTATTGAGGAATTACTCACAAACCCCCCTTTCCCCCCCAAACACACACAAACATTGGCATGTTACTGCCCCCAGGAGACCCACCCAACAGCCCAGAGGGCAAATCAGCGTCAGAATCCTGCTGGGTAAACATTCATGTGGTGGGAAAGTCTTGTCAGCGACCCACCAGGGGTCACCGCATGCTGTGACCTCAGGTGATAACTAACCAGTAGCCCGTTTGGTCCAATCAGCACTTGGCGTGAGCTCAAACCCCGCCCCTCCACTAAAGGTTGCGGGAGTCAATCCGTTTTTGCATAGATAGGAAAAGTACCCTAAAACGCAAAGTTGTATGGAAATCCATCCTGTTGTTTTGTTGTGTTCCTGACAAACGGACCAATCAGAACCAGGGGAGCAGAGATGGGACACTGCCCCCTACTGGTGTCTGAGATACTACAGGTTCCTGGTCAGTCAGGGGGTTTGTGTCTCCATGAAAGGTAAGAAGTTCCACCTGGATCAGGATCAGATCCGCATTCTAATGATTACCCATAAACCACTGCTGATAAACATGGTTCCAGATGCAGGAGTGTGTTTCCAGGCAGAGAAAATAATGCGCTATGACTTAATTTGGTATGAGGCTGATCCCAACATCAGTCATTTTGATGACCTCCTCAAAGAGGAATCCACATATTGTGAACACTCACAAGCGCTCCAAACTATTCTGAAGGATCCCGGCAGGAATTCCAGATGTGGCTCTGATAAACAGCGGTTCCAGGATCCTGTTTGGACAAAGCCTGGACAGTATTTTACAGATGTTTAGGTTTAGGGTGACGGCGGCGTCGATGGTGTTGGCAGATGCTCTGTGATGTGTTCTAGTTTCATGTGTAGTGGGTGTTAGTTTGAAGGTTAACAGATAAAACATCCCGGTTAAGATCACCCCGAGGAAACGACAGGAGCAGGGTGAGTTAACCCTTTAAAGCACAAATTATTAAATGACTGCCGGATTAATACAATTTTTTGGAAATTAGAACCTTCTGTCAAACTTTTCCAAACATTTTTACTACATGAATTTGTATGTATGAGCTTTAGTTTCTATAATTTTTGCTAAATCTGGATATTTTTTTTTTGCATGCGAAATGCAGATGCATGTATTGATTGTGTACATCAGGACAGAAATAATCAACCTGATGATGCAGAAGTCTCCAAATCCTGAAAGGCCTGAAAGGGTTAATGGATCATTGAAATTGATCCAATCACAATTAAAATTTGTCCTCTTCTCAACTTACTGTATGTTGAGATGAATTTACAGTGCAGAGTACGAAAACAGGTGTATTGGTATCCGATGATATTTAATCTTACATGAGGTGAACCCTCCATCCTGATTGGTTCTCACACCTATTGTCCTCAACTTCCTGTCTCTGCTCAGACTCCAAACTGACACCCGTCCTGCCGATGCAGACGCCTCGCTTCAAACAGCCGCTCAGCGACTGCACCGTCAGCGAAGGAGGCCACGCCACTTTTCAAGGTGTTATCACAGGAAGTCAGCCTCTGAGCGTTTCCTGGCAACACAATGGTGACGACTTGTTCTGCAGCTTCAACACATCAACCCCTACCTCCACATTGCTTCCTGCGACTGGATAGGTTTTAATAATGATCATCAATACTTTGATTGTTCAGGTAAAAGCCTGCATCCGGGCAAAGCGTCCTTCAGGAACGGCGTTGCCAGCCTGACGCTGACTCGGTGTTCACCTGGAGATGCTGGGACCTTCACCTGCACCGCCGAGAACGCTGCTGGGAAGCAGTCGTGCAGCGCCGCGTTACACATCACAGGTCCGTTCCTCACATGCACCGAGGCTTCTGGGTAAACCGTCCTGAACACTGAACTGACTTCGGTGTGTTTATATTTGAACAGCGAGGAAGGAAACGTCCAGAAATCACGAGCTGGATGGCAAGGTCAAGCTCAAGGTCGCGCCTCCGGCTCCTGAAGAGAAGAGCCGACAGACGGAGCACAATGGTAGATTACAGGCTGTTCAGACTTCCTGTTGTTCCAACATCCTCCCCCATCGACCCTTTCTCTCACGACATGTTAAGTTAGAAATGACAACCAGAAGTTAAGGTTGGAATGGAAGAGGAGTCAGAATTTAAAAAATATGTTGAGATATCTAAAATTTATTTTTTAGCTTTAAAGGGTAGGAAAAAATATCTGAAAAATTCTAAAAAATTTAAGTAAAGTTTTGAAATCTTTACTTTAAAGTGAGACCTTGTAACGTTTTTGCGTTGTTTTTATGAATCTAATCCTCTTCATCGGGAATTAAAAGTGATTTTTTACGGTTTCCTCACCCTTCCATTCAAATGTATCTGGTTTGCCAACCTAACTTGACTGCTCACACCTGATTTGTCAGAGAACATTTAAGCCTGCCTGTGTAGGACACGCCCCTAGAATCCACCTGTTTCTTGTTTCCACAGACGTGGGTCACCTCAGAGCGAAGGTCTCCCCCAGCACAGGTGGGCTGCAGGACCAGACGCTGGTGGTTGAAGCTTTAAATCTTGATTTAATACAATCAGAGAACTTCTCCTCCTCAGGTCCTCCTGTGGAGTTTATGGACCCACCTGAACAGGTGGAGGTCCGAGTGGGGGAGGAGGCCCGGCTACACTGTGACTTCAGGAGCAGCTCCCTCCCGGTGGCGTCCTGCTGGATTTACAACAGAGACAAGGTAACCAGTCTAGACTCACCTGTACGCCTCGGGTCGTCCTCCATCTTACCTCTTCTTCCTCATCCTCCTCTTCCTCAGGTTGTGGTGGGAGGGGACAGAATATCCCTCAGGAGCAGCGACACACAAACCAGCGTGGTTGTCCGCCGGGCGTGTCTGGCTGATACCGGCTCGTACACAGTGGTAGTACGAAACCGACGAGGGTCCGCCCAGCACACGGTCTGCCTCGCCGTCATCGGTAAGCCTCGCCCTCAAGAACTTCATTTAAAACACACCAGAACCTAAATTTTCTTGGTCCGCAAAGTGATTCTGGAGCGTCAGAAAAACACAACTAGTGGTAGAAGTAGAGGGAACTGGTTTTAAATAGCTACTCTACACTGGAACTGAAGAAGCCCCTTGAATGAGAGGTAAAAACTCTTCAGAAACTTTCTTAAAGTCTAGTGGATCAATTTAAACAGCTTTGGCTAACTCCAGGAAGGTGCTCCAAAGAACTTCTTAGATGTCCAGACTTTGGTTGTTTTATTCCCTTCAGACCGACCCGACCCTCCAGCGTCCCATCCAGTCGTCTCCAAGCTGACCACACGGTCCCTGGTCCTGTCCTGGACCGGTCCTAGCTACGACGGAGGCACCGCCGTGTTGGGCTACATCGTGGAGGTCAAACAAGAGGGTCTGGACGGTCCTGGGAGCTGGACTGAAGTAGCAAGCCGTTGTAAAAACACTTCGCACCACTTGAGATCGGGTCTGGAGCCTCTCAGTCAGTACCGCTTCCGAATCAGAGCCTACAACTCAGCAGGAGTCAGCGAGCCGAGTCAGGAGTCGGACTGCGTCAAGATGGCAACAGGAAGTGAGTGTTTTCCTAACGTTTGAGAGGAGGGTTTAACGTTCTATTTCCGTTCTCTCTGTCAAGGGGCTGATTGTGCTGATTCGTCTTTGTTTCCAGGGGCAAAGACGGAACCAGACGTGCCGTACGTCAATGTCATTATTGATACCGAGCGTAAAGTCAGCGACCACTACGACGTGCTGGAGAGGCTGGGAGGGTAAGTCCGAGACTCTCCTTCCTGTCCTTCAACCTCCTGAAGCTTTAAGTAAAGCTGCGACGCTCCGTTCTTCCAGGGGGAAGTTTGGGGAGGTCTTCCGGTTGTCCCACAAGGAGACGGGCCAGGAGTGCGCAGGGAAGTTCTACCGAGCCCGAACCTCCAAGGAGAGGAAGGCTGCCCGCAAAGAGATGGAGCTGATGAATTGCCTCCATCACCCCAAACTGGTCCAATGTTTGGCCGGCTACGAGTCGCGCTCAGAGACAGTCATGGTCATGGAGTAGTAAGTAGAACTAAGAGACATGGTTGCTCGTGGTTTTGTCATGGGTTGTCCTAGCTTTGTCCGTTCCGCCCAGTATCGCAGGCGGTGAGCTCTTTGAGCGCCTCGTGGACGACAGCTTCGAGCACACGGAGCCCACCAGCGCCCGCTACATGCAGCAGATCCTGGAGGGCATGCGGTACGTCCACCATCAGAACATCGTCCACCTGGACCTCAAGCCAGAGAACATCGTCTGTGTGGACACCACCGGGACGCGGATCAAGATCATCGACTTTGGCTTGGCCAGTAAACTGGGTGAGTGTGTGAACTTCGTGGACTCACAGCGGTAACTTCAGGAACCCAACGACACCCTGTTTGGATTTTAGTGTATTTCAGTACGAGGGAATCCATTAAGATGGCGGTCAAACGACCACCAATGAGCACCGAGCAGGTACTTCCTTATTTTACCAACTTCTCTGTTAAAGTTTGCCGTGTTTTCCTTCCTGGTGACACAGTCTGGTCCAAACAGGATCATTTAATTTAACTCCTGTCAAAAATAACCACGCCAACTGCAGACTCAAATATGCGAAGCAAAGCGAAGAAGCGGGGCGGAAAATTTGACACTCTGGGAGGTCTGTCGGTGACGACTCGAGCCATCTGCCAACGCGTGGATGCGAATCAGTGAAGGTGACGATTAAAGCGCTTCTATCTCCTGTTCTTCAGAGGAGGGCAAACCTCTGATGGTGATGCATGGCACGCCGGAGTTCGTCGCCCCGGAGGTGATCAGCTTCGAGCCCGTGGGCCTGGAAACGGACATGTGGAGCATTGGGGTCATCTGTTTCGTCTTGTAAGTGGAACTTGGTGGTTTTGAACTTTAAGGAGCTCCCAGACCTCCAGCTACCTCCTGTTGGGTTGAGTTATCTGCTAATCACGACTAGTGGCTAACCCAACAATGAAAATGCTGCTGACAAACTGGTTCACACTTATCTTTCAAGCAAAACCGGGATGAGGGAAGACATCATTGATTTCCTTAAAACATGCAAAGTCTTCACTGAAACTCGGAGCCGCGTTTGTTCACGATTTGCCTTCAGGAACACGTTGATCCTCTGCTGGGTTCATGCAGGTTCCCACAAAGACAATCAGAAATGTTTGGCCCAAAGCTGGAAACACACGACCGACAGACATCAGCAGACGCGAGTTTTAAGAGAACGCTCACACCTTATCTCCTCTCTTCAGCATTACCCATCCGTTACGTACTGGAGGCTACAGGCTGGTCTTCTGTTTCTGTTTTATAGAACTTTTATAGAACTTTATAGAAGAAATACATACTCTATTTTTATTCCATCCTCATTTTATTGTAGGTTTTTTAAAAAATCGCTCAGTTTGATCTCTGCTTTCTTTTTGTCATCCATTTTTCTATTATTTTCTACTGCCTTTTCATTTTTATGAAAGGGGTTAAAAAAGTTTCAGAATTTTGTTCAATTTGAGCGACAGGAAAGTTAAAAGAACTGAGGATGTTAGACAGAAATAATGAACATCAAAAATGCCCTGTGTGTATTCTCTAGTTATCCCGTTGCAAATTTAAACGTATTTAAATGGATTTAAACATATTGAATTATCTGTGATTGTAAGTTTCTACAAATGGACGTTTGGCGCCATCTCCTGGTGACTTTCTTTACTGCACCCTCCACAATCAATGAGGTCTGAGCTGCTGACTGAGTCCGTGATGGATGGAATGAGTTGATCAATCATGTAATCGATCATCCTGATACTGTTTGCGTCTCAGGCTCAGCGGGGAGTCTCCCTTCCAGGGCAACAGCGACGCCGAGACGCTGGCGCTGGTGACGGCCGCCAGCTACGAGTTCGACCAGGAGGCGTTTGAGGACATCTCTGATGAAGCCAAAGACTTCATCAGCTCCCTGCTGAAGAAGGACCGCAGGTTGGTCTGTTTCAAACAGGTATCCATCAGATTCCATCCCAGCAAAAACCTCCTGAATCCTGCAGAAACCACTCAAGAGTAAGAAAAAGGCGAAGTGTTGCCTCCAGCTGATGATGTCACGGCGTGTTCCTGGTGACATTTGGGACGGCACCGCTCATTAACGGAGCTCTGGCCTGAGCTGGAGCCTCATTAATGCAGCAGATAATCAGTCTGAGCTCAGGAGGCTGCTGGCGGCGTCTGACTTTTCCTATCCGCCCTGAACAGGTGCAGGTTGTCGTGTGTCGAGGCCCTCGCCCACCCCTGGATGGTCTCCTTCACCCCTCTGAGCCGCACCACCACCAAGTCCCTGAACAAGGGCCGCATGAGACGCTTTCTCGCCAAACGCAAGTGGAAGGTGACAGAACTTACTGGTCTTTTCTTCTGGTTTGCACCAAAAGTATTTTTATGCAATGCGATGCTTTAAACTTGCAGAAAACGGGCAAAGCGGTGCTGGCCCTGCAGCGGATGGCGAACCTGTCCAGCAGGCCGGATTCTCCTGGAACCTCCTCAGAGGGTAAGACGGATCCAAAGCCACGCCTGCAGCCGCACACATGTGGAGGAGGATTTCAGCCTTATGTGACCAGTCCCCCCCCCCCTCTCTCATCCAGAGCCAGGCTGGAGCCCCGAGGCGGAGGAAGCCATCCACTCCCTGGACGCCCAGCTGCAGAGCGAACCCTGCTTCCAGCAGGTCCTGAATGACACCGTCCTCCCCAGGGGGGCCACAGCCCACTTCACGTGCCTCGTGAACGGTAGTGATGTTAAAGACGTCCTCACCACACCCAACAACACACATGAAAGTCTGGTAGGAGTTCAGGTAAACTTGGGTTTACCTTGTTTGGAGTTCCGTCGGTTTAAAAAAAAATCCAAATTTACTTCTGACACAAATATTGGAATCATTAAATCACTAGTAAACAGTCAAAAACACATGTTCCTGTACTATAAATCATAATAAAAACATGTTATTAGTATTATCATATTATAAGCTCGTAGCAACCAACGTGACCCACAATGAGGAAGAAGATGACACGGAGATGATTTTTCTGTACTATATTAAAAAAAAAAATCAGCTTAAAATAGATTCATGTTAACCAAATATATAAAATTGAGAACAGAATTGGGAATGGTTATCTTCAGTTTAACCTGGAGTTGATATGACTTGTGTCTCCTGGAACAGATTAATGATGTAAACCAAGTTTACCTGTAACGGCTGGTGGATTGTTTTAACATGAAGTACGGATCAGTTCCTACAAGTTTAACTTGACATGAGGTGTTGCTGCATTAAACCACGTTGTGTTCCTTTCATGTTCCCCTCCAGGTTACCCCCCGCCGGAGGTGAGGTGGCTCCAGAACGAGGATCTGCTGTCTGAGTCCAGCAGGGTGACCATGGAGCAGCAGGAGGACGGGCTCTGCTCCCTGATCCTGGACCAGCTGGAGCCTCTGGACTCTGGCGTCTACACCTGTAGGGCCACCAACCGGCTGGGGGCCGCCGTGTGCTCCGCCCACCTTAGGGTGGAGATGTGAGGAGGAGGAAGCAGCCTTCATCAGTCATCGCTCACAGGATGTTCTGGTCCTGGAGAACGTTTCTTTATCACGAGTCACGTTGTTAAATCCATTTCCTGTTCATGAGTGGGCAGGGTTGGTCGCCACGGCAACATTCACAGTCATGTTTTGCACATTTGAATATTAAAATGTATGAGAATACTGTATAAATGTTTTAAGACATTAAGATTAAACAATGGATGCTGGGAGGATGGAACTGTTGGGTGACTGAATTATCAGAATTATTTTTATGGATCACATATCCCCAAATAAGGATTAGTTTGGTCACTGGCTCCTCCCCCTCCAGATAAGGGGGAGGAGCACAAATCAAATGATTTGAACTTAATGTTCAAGAAGTTTCATGATAGATTCAAAAAATGTATTTGTATTAAGAGACCAGGCACCTGAAGATCAACCAAATTTGTCTTTAGGTGCTAAAAATGTGCAGAAAGCTCTGCTAACGTGTAGCTAACTAGCGCTTTCACGTTAAAGTTAGCAGCGATAATCCAGACTAAATGCCTGAAAACAACCTCAAACAGACGACACTGAGTGGCTCAGATTGAGTTCAATTTATTCTAAACATTCCAGACATGCAAAAATAACACTTCCTCACCGACCGACCATTAGAATGTCTGATGTCAGAGGCGTGGCTGAAGCTAACAAGCAGCATTATGGGATATGAACTCAAAAACAAGTAACGCCAGTTTAAACACCGACACTGGAACATATCTCGATGCCAACACATCATCCCACGTCCTCGTCCCTCACTGGTCACTCCACACCGACAGGACCTGCCCCCCTCACATGCTCCGCCCCCCCTTACTTGCTCCTCTTCCAACAGAGGCCACATCGTAAGTAATTATATTAGTTAGATTATCTCGTTCACCCTGCGGGCGGTCAGGTTATATAATTTCTTAATCATTTAATTGCTTGAGCAACAGGAGGTTGTCATGGAAAAAGATGAATTTCCTCAGTTTCCACTTGAAGGCAGGTTGTTTTTTGGGTCAAACCAGGTCAGGTGACATTCTCTGGCTCTTCCTCTTGAATCCTCTGGATTATTATTAATATTTTTGGGATCGTTTTTGACGAAGCTTCTTAAAACAATAAAAACACGTTCAGAGTCTTGTGAGCGTGACTCCCGCGTCTTTCTAAGGCAGTGTTTCCTCCCGTGGATCGGCCACTCTACGGGTCACAGCTGAGAGGACGTCGTGACCTTTGCGTGACCCTGCTCTCTCTGCTGGATCCTCTTCTGAAGCAGATTCCACGCTTTCAGGACCTTTAATTAAAAAACAAAAAGTATAATCAACACAAAAAAGTGGTTTTTAACTTGAATCAAGGGGCTCAGATGACGAGAGGCGTGTCCGACCTGTTTGTGGGTCACCTCCGGTTTCCACAGCGTGCTCAGCGCTACATTAGCGTGCTCTACTAGCTTAGCATTGGACCACTGGCTCTGCAGCCGCTTCACGGCGTCTTCTGCGGCGATGCCGTCTCGCTGCGTAATCCTCAGCACCGCCTGGGAGGACGTTTGGATCGGGTGTTAAAGGAAGCAGGAGAAACGTTTTACTCTTGAATAAAACAAAGAAACTGATCAAACACCAGAAAATACAGACTAGACAGGATTGAGAGCTTTGTTTTATTACCTCCTCCTCAGGGATGATGGTGACCCAGACCTCGTGGACCATGTCTGTCCAGCCGGCCTGCAGGAGAACCGCTGCGTCCAACACACACACCCGCTTACCTGCAGGAAATCCATTCAAACACGAGGGTTCAGCATCTTTACGTTCTCTGGTTCAGCCAATCAGATCAGAGCATTAACAGATCTGAACACAGCTGACTCACGGACCTTCTTCTCTGGCTTGGCTGATCCTCCCCTTCACCAGAGCTGCAATTTCAGGCCACACGATGTCCGTCAGAGCCTTTAAACGCCCCTGTGTGAACAGTAAATAGTGAGCGGACAGGACGGTGGACAGGAAGTGACATCATGACGTCATAAGATGTTTGTATTACCTGGTTTCCAAACACCTTCTTCCCTAGAGCAGGTCTGTTGATGGTTCTGTCTTGGTTCAGGAGTTCTGAAATAAAAGATTTGTGTTGCTTTCAGATTGGATCGATATATTTTATCACATTTTAAAGGTGTCCCAATCAGGACTGAGAGTCAAACTGTGACCTGACCTGGAGTTAAGTCAATAAATTAATTATTTAAGCCTAGCCCTGCCCCCCCAGCGGTCACATGCCACCTCACCTTGCCCAAACTCCTCCAGCACCCGGCGGTAGGCGGACGTGTCGGGCAGGTAGACCTCGTGACCCAGCCGGTCGCAGTCGATCCGGACCGCGCCCAGCGCCTCCAGCTGTCGGCTGATGGAACTTTTCCCGCTGCCACTGCCCCCCGTCAGGCCGATAACGTAAGGCAGGAGCGGGAGGTGGGGGGAGTCCTGGAGAAGGGGGGGCGGGGGTCAGGATGGATGAAGTAAACATTAACAGACATGAACCGAGCTTTAACCGGGTCAGAGGTTCTTTCCTCCCCAACTGAAGATCCCAGGAGTTCATCAGGTCCCAAAACCCTCTGTTCACAAATATTTGCATCTTTCCATCAGCTGTAAGAACTAATCCATCTATTTTCATCACAAACACTTCAGGCCGCTAAACAGTTACTTCAATATCTAGTCCTCTACAGACCGGTTTGCCAGTTTGATGATTAGCGTCTCTTAACTTTTCTGAGCTGCTTTGAAATTCAAATTCCATTGAACTTTAACTTAACGGTTGAACTGAACAAGAGGCTGCAGGATTATCAAGTGTGAATGCACACCTTAACACAACATTACCACCACCTAACATGAACCGCAGCAGCGACGACTTCCCCTTTAATGTGACCTACCTTTGGCGGGGTCAGGAGGGTGCCCAGCAGACGTGAGCGTAGACTGGAGGAACTGATCTTCTCCTCCTCTGGAATGGTGTGGTGATCGTCCTTCAGCAGCTGCATCACGTGGACGACCAGAGGCTGGAGGCCCTGATTTGGAAAGCAGACATGTTTGAGTTTTGGGTTTGAAAAGTGAAGCTTAGTGAGAGGAAAGCTAGAAAAGTGCAGGAAAGCTGTCAATGCCCCTGACAGAGCAGCATTAAGGAGGTAAAAACTGCACAGGGGCAATTTAAATCTTCAATTTGAGGAATTCTGCCCAAGAAAATTGGATTCTCCTACGATTCCCTTCACAAACAGCTGCTTGTTCCAATATTAATGATCGTAATGCAAACCCGTGTGAATCCCTAACTCACATTCTCCAGGCGTTTCCTGTTGACGGCCTCGCCTCCCTTTCTGGTCTCCTCGCTCACCACGATGCACTGCAGCAAGGGGTCGACCACAGAGACGCCAAAGGGGTCGTCCAGGGGCACGATCTCCACCTGCAGCGACGGCTTGACGTCCTGCAGGAACTCCTGGAGCTTCTGGACACGTAGAGAGTACGGCTCAATCAGCTCCTTCAGCACTTTCTCTACATTGGAGAGGGGGCAGAAGACGGATGTTGGATCGCTACACCTCACAAATCATCAGAGATGTTCTTTATCCACTTACTTTTCAGCATCATCTGGTCACACACGCCAATGAGGAAGCGTTTGCTGGCGAGCAGGCATGAAATGTTGAGCAGCATCTTGTGGGCCCCGTGGAGCCGGTCAAACGTCCCCCCTACCACCACGTCACTGTAGGTCTCCAAGGGTTCAGTTCTCTCCTCTGGATCCATCACACCTTCCTCCTTATCCTCCTGCACCCCTGTCAGCTGGGGGTGCAGCAGCACTGACTTCAGGCTGGGGCTGCAGACGTAGCAGTGGCCCATGTACATCTGCAGACACTGTGTAACCTGATGGGACTGACCCGGGTCATGCAGTGGGAAGTCTGTGAGCACCACCTCTGGGGAGTGAGACAAGGATTGCGGCGTGGGGAAGGGACCGTTTGGGAGGCAGGCGGCTGAATTAGCACAAACATTGGTCAACAGAACACGGACATCCAGGTGAGCGCATATATTTGAAGCCTTGCTGTAAAGGCGGGTTATGAACGAGGACAGGTCCGCCGCTGGAGGAATGAAAACGGGCCGAGGAGGGCTTCCGCTCCCGAGGTTCAGCCCCGGGTGGAGGTGAACGTAAAGGGTGCGCTCTACGAGCTGCGCTGCCGAACTGAGCACTGGGGCGATGCGTAAGGGGAGGGCGTGGAGGGGGGACGTCAGTACCAGGATGCCTGTGCTGAACATAGACATGTCACTGGTGGACACAGCTGAGAGCTGCAGCTGGATGTGAGGAGATGCCTGGGGGGGGGGGGGGAGGAGGAGAAAGAACGTTTAATTTATCTGTGTAAACAATCACAAGGCACTTATGCTAAATACAGTCAAACAGGAAGTCAAGAAGAGATTTTTTTCTTGGAGGGATGAGGAAACTGAGCTAACACTGTTTTAGCATGCAGCTTCTGAAATTACCCAATACTTTGATTTTACTCGGATATTTGCAGTAGGTCAAGGGGCTCTATTATATGGATGTACTGTACAGATAAACAGGTTATTTACTTTACTATCATGTTATTATCACTGTTATTATTTGAAGTAGCATGAAAACACATGAACCAAGGCAGCACCGACTCTATGAAGCGTTTAACTTAGTTAAAGTGTAACTAGCCGCCGGCTAGTTAACGTTAGCCCTCGGCTGTAAAGAAGGGGACACACCGGAAGTAAACTAGCGGTCATGAAACAAGGAGAATATTTTTTTTATTATTATTTATTTTTATTTACTCCATAAACAGCTAACAGTTGAGGTAAACTTTTCTGCGTCGCCACCTAGCTAGCTGCACTACGTAGCTCTACAACCGTTATAAAAATCAGATTTAAAATTAAATAAAAATGTTGAGGGCATTACTAATGACACTGTGGATAATTGTTAAGGCTCCTTAAAGCAGTCCGGCAGACAAACAAACATTTATTTCAGTATTAACTGACCTGTGCAGAGAAAATCTCACGCGAAATGATGTCAAGTTCACGGCGTAAACCTCCACACGACTGAAGGCATATTTCTGCTCCCCTGCTAATTCCTGATGCGGAAATGATCGACCTGACAGCGGTCATGTGACACTCTTCGTGCAAGCTGATTGGTCGATAATACAACACCCAGCAGCCAGTTATAGGACAGATGGAGGTTTATTAGGCGGAACTGAAGTGACAACGTCAAGGAAGAGGTAAATAAGGTTCTACTATATGTATGAAGATAGTGAAATATTTAAAGGTTCTGTAGGCTGAAACAAATGTATATACTTCCGGGTTCCATGCCCTTCACAATAAAAGCCCAACATACTCTAATCATACGAAAGTGTTTATTAGGGAAGAAGTTTAAAATTGCAGCACCAGATATTTAAAATACTGTATAGAAACCAAAAGTCCAAGTTTATGAATTTTTACAGCCAACTCACCAAAATATCAACATATTGGTATCTAGTAGCATAGTTTATATTTTAGGAGTTAATTAATGTTCACTATTTCTGCATAGGCATGTATTTTACTGAATGTACTTACAGTACACGTATTTTGTTTGCATGAATTCTAAGCAACACAAAAGCAGACAAAAGAACACCCTTGTGGGAATATTTTTTTAATTTTCACTTTATACTTTGAGGCCAACGATTTGTTTCTACAAAAATAATACAAAGAAACGAAATGTTATCTCCATACTGTAAAAAGAGTTGCATGACAAGGCCCTGGGCTGAGGCGTTGCATAATTAGCAAACAGTTCACACCAACATGATTCAAGTAAAGTCACGTAAACTCAAACGTTAAAGTCACATTAAAGCCTGGTGGTAAATTAAGACTGGGTTTTACTTTTGGTCAGCAGAGTCGGACTGAACTCTTGAACAGTCAGTTTTAAGACGCTGTTGGACAGCAGAGAGCTCGGAAAGATTTTGAAAGCAATGGTGATTTAAAAACAAGGTCGTTTTGTGAATAGTGAAATAAAAATTCTTGATGATGAGCCTGCAGCATTAGGCACGACATCTGCAGCGGATGTACATTTATGAACACACAGTTCAGCGCCACTGCTCTACATGATTCCTCGTCAAACTGCTAATTTACTTTCTTATCGCTGGTGCTATCGCTGGCAGCTGTGTCGTAATGGCACTTCTCCACACACCGCCTTGGAAACCATCCCCTCACACGCTCCCCCGCTGAAAGGGAAAACAAAATAGAAAGGACAACATTACTTCATCATTACCATTATCTCTCCCTCCCCCCGTCAACTTAGGGTCTGCGCACATGTCACTTCCCCTATGAGATTAGAGAGTATAGAGACGTTAACCATCCTTTGTGTTTCGTCTTATACTTCGTGCTGTACTGTCTGATGTACTGCCTGTGTTGTACTGCCTGTGTTGTACTACCTGTGTTGTTCTGCCTGTTGTACTGTCTGTGTTGTACTGCCTATCGTACTGTCTACCTTGGGTCAGAGAGGACTGCAATTTCATCTGTGCTGTATGTCGTGCATATATGGTACATTTGACAATAAAGCTGACTTTGACTTTTGATTACATATATTTTCAGTGAATTTATTCAAATCACAGTAAAAAGCCTCTCATCTCACCTCTCATCTGCTCCCCGTTCAACACTTTGTCTCCGTACATCCACCACCTGAAGAGAAAAACATTTGGCTTCTTTATTGGAGGACTGAATATAAACCCTCAGGCAGACGGTAAAACGATAAGAACCCGTCGATCCACCGCCTCTCCTGCAGTAACTCACTTGGTGCCGCGCGTGGCCATGATGGTGTCTCCTTTGCTGAGGGGGATCCTGGGCTCCTCGGTGCACGGCGTTCTGAAGAAAGTCTGGACTCCTTTGCTCAAAGGGCAGCAAGCACCGTTGTAGTCGTCCACGGCCCGGTACTGGACCTGCTGACCGAGACAAATGAGAGGTCTGGTTATTCTACTGCCCCCAGCAAAATCCGGACGGGACACACAATGTCAGGGCAGCATTCATTTAGCATTTGTAATATCTGATTTGATTACCAATAATATTAGAGTCTCCAGTTTTCTTCCAGTACATGCATTCAGATTTGTTTTTAGCCACTAGCAGCTAAGCTACTGAAAGAAATACAATTTTTCTGTAAAACTTCTTACAAAATGATCATGAACGTACAATTCAGGACGTGTAATCTAAAAGACAACATCCATACGCTGCTGAAAAGCAGTTAAAACTCAATCTGATGTTTTCTTATGCGTTGGTTTGTGACTGAACGAACACACGAGTGACACGTTGATGTCTGGCAGGTACTTACACTCCTCACTCGTTTATCAGCTTTCTGTTTCAGCTGCTCAATCTGTCAGAAGAGGACACTACAGGTTAAAACCGTGTGATCGGTCATTGTTTAACAGGACGTGTATCACGAGGATGTGTTCCACCTACAGTTAAGGTGTGCTGGTGACACTGGGGGTGGACGGGCCACTGCAGGCCGTCCCCCCTGGGCGTCCCCGACCACGTGAAGACTTGTTTGAAGTTGATCCAGCGGCTGCCGAGGTCGTACGGGAAGACGAACGTCTCCCCTGTTTGGTAGTGCTGTATTCTGTCTTTGGCCTGGTGGGAACAAGGGGGGGGGTCAATTCAGGCTGACTAGATTGGAATGAAGTGCTAATAAATGAACAATTATTACAAGAACATCACAAATACAATCGCTGCTCAGAATCCCTGACCTTTTCCTCGATCCATGACTCGATCGAGGTCTTGTTTCGAAGGATGACTTTCATCTGAAAACGAACAAACTAGTTTGTTATCAGAGTTAAATTACAGTTAATATAATTAGAATAATATTTTCATTTTTTTCACCGATGTCTCCAGATAAAAAACATGAATATTCAGTAGAATTTTCAACAGACATCATTAAATATTAATTTTCTCTACAGTGAGATGTAAGAAAGCAACTATTTTATACTTGACCCAAATGTTTCTTATTTAAATTCACATCAGTGTCAGGTTAACATCACAATCAACAGACTTTACGTGATAAAACCAGCACTGACAAACATCATCAGGTGTTTAAATGGCAGCAGGTCTGAATTCTGATATCCTGATCAGATATTCAACCGATATTCTACTTTTGTTCTCTGATGAAAACTGAGCTAACAGACAAGCTGCTTTGCTTAAAATCATATCCCATTAATTTCATCAGTTATTTGAGCTCATGTTGTTTTGTGGAAGAATACTTTTCCTTTACATCCACGCCATCATCTGATATAAAAATCATATGACGATGACGTCACAAGAAGTTCAGGTAGAAGAGGAGCAGCTAAACCCACAACCACCATAACCTTTAATGTCATTTTGAATAATGTACCTGTATGAAGAAAAGCATGCCGACAGCGATGGTGGTACCCAGGGCCAAACCTAAGGCAAAGAGTGTGGCAGCAAAAGCAGGAACGCTGAAGGGCATGAGGGGCTGGAACTGACGAACGGCGCTCATGTCGATCTTCACGGTGCTCCAGCCGAACGATATCTGCAGGGAGGTTCGGTCGGGTTACACGAAGTTGTCGGCGCCGCAGACGGCAGACAGCAGTGGAGACGACTCACCCTCTCATACAGCTGCGTGTACATGGTCATGATGAAGATGATGGCGGCGTGAGAGCAGCCCAGAGGAGCCAGCAGCAGGAAGCTGGTGAAGTAGGCGTGGTTCAGGTGCCCGCAGCAGTTGTTGATCCACGGGCAGTGGTGGTCCATCTTCATCACGCACCTGAGGGAGGGGGAGGCAGAGGAGGACAGTGACAACCTTACCTGCAAGTCAGACCGCATCTTTGGAAAAATACATCAACACTAAAGATGAACGCCCCCTTACGTCCCCCCATGCTCTTGTTTTGACAGTACAGGCAGCTACAGTACCTGTTACACTTGCGGCAGTGGTGTGATCGGGGGGCCTTGTACCCTTGGCACACCCTGCAGTACTGCAGGTACTGGGCGTCCGGCTGATCCTTCTGATGTGAGAAAGAAATTAGATCATATTTGATTAAATGTCTTTGTTCAAATTGTTTAAATTGAACGACTCATAGTTTGACTCGGTTCTCTATATACCAGTAGTCAACATACATTTTTTGTGCCACAGATCGCTTTAACATCAGAATGTATTTTCATGGACCTTTCTTTAAGGTGTGGTGGATAAACAGGCAACATAAAATGATAGCACCAGCATAAAAATGTATTTTATTCAAAATATTTCTAAATTTATTCTAAATATATTAACATGAATAAATAAACTTGAATCCGATGTGTGACCCAGGGGTTGTGAACCAATAGTTTATACCATAATGAACATATTAAAGGATCCTTACTGGTTTCCAGCCCAGAGGGATGTATCCAGGGCCGACAAACATAGCGTTGAAGTAATTATAAAGGATGAGGACGGTCCAGTTGATGAGCATGATGAAGTTAATGCTGCCTCCTGTGGTGTCCAGTGGCCAGTACCAGATAATGGAGTCCACCATCGCCATGGTGGAGCAGATAGCAATGACAGACAGCGCTATGATTGGCCCCCAGTGGCACAGTCTCCGAACCTCATGGAGGTTCTCAAACGTCACGAAGCTGGAGAAGAAGTTCATCTTGTCTCCACAAGGTCAGCACTAATAGTGAACTTCCTGAAATGTATTGGACCCAATTTCAATGTGCTACTTTTTTTCTCTACTATGTCGCAAAGTCAGCAGTGTGGAGGATGCACATGTTTTTTCTCGTCTTCTCAACACCCAGCAGCTGGCCTGGTTTTGGGTCACTGGGGATCTCGGTGTCCCAGTGTTCCTTGCTTTGACGGCAAAGAGCAGCATCCTCTCCTTCCGGTCCTAGGGGCACACTACCCTTGAGATGGACTCGGCCTCCCCATCTAAGAGACAGAGACACCTCAATAAATTCACAAATAAACCCTGTTGAACACCAGAATAATATACAATTATATCTACTATAGTGACTGCAGCATTATATGAGGATGAAACTTGGCTCATTATATCCCAATGTCTCAGACGAGGTGTAGCTTTAAAATTACACATCAACAAGTACTAAAACTCAAACATGGAAACCTTTAAAGGGATGAAAGTGTTTCGTGCTTTATGTAAGTGAGTGAGCTAACGATGCTGGAGTGGATCTTTGTTTTGTTCCACATCCACAGGATGCTGAGCTGCATAACTTACTGAACACATTAGCTGAACTTACCGGGGAAGCTAACAAGAACTAGCAGGCACTTGCTGTATATAATGCACAAAATGTGTAGAAACATAACGCGTGATATAATTAATGAACATTTTTATCCGCTTTGCTGAAACAGACAACACAGATGATGAGACATTAGTGAAAATGATTGATTCTGATTAGCATGAAGGCTAACGTTGTAGCAGCTAACATGCTAGTTCGATACCTTGTTCGCCAGCGTGAGCTGATATAAAATTGGATTACTGTACTATCGTCAAAAAGAGTATAATAGTAGATATAACATATGGAGAACGTCTATCGTATAATGTAAACGTACAGTTTTTACGAACGGAGAAAAAATCGTCACCCTAACAACCAACCTGGTTACTTCCTTGTTTCCTTTGATTTCTTCTGTTTACAGGGGGAGACATTCTTGTTGGTGTATCAAAAAGACAGGTTTACCTTTAAATCATCACAGACGCTTATTATTAGAAACAGTTTATTACTCAAACCTCACCCAGATGTTAAAATTGTTCATACATAGCTGAGAAAAAAAATTATTGTGAATATTATTTTACACCCGCCGGCGGAAAGATTTTCAGTACTAAAAAAAAGTGACGGAGTTCCTGACCGAGAACATTTTACTGCTACACCCGGAAGACACCCGCTCCATCCTTGTTTTTATTATTCTGAGCTGTCAACCAGAAAGCTAGCTCTTTTCAACTTAGACCTCAAAATGTCTTCAGATTTTGAAGCTTACGAACAGGAATTCGGGACAATTACAGCAGAAATTACGAACAAAATTGGAAGAATTCCCAAATTAAGTGGAGGTATGACTTAATTAGCTGGAATCGCTGAGCTAGAGCTAGCTACCAATTAACGCTAGCTGATATTCCTCAGACGTGTATGTTAGCTATAAGTAGTAATATCTGCTTTTTAATCATCATACCGTATTATGTACTGATTATATATGTTAATAAATACTCAAACCGTATGTTATTATGTAAAAGGACGCATCCTAGCTTGAAAAGTCAATAGCCTGGTAATTGACTTTTGTGTCACATGTGTTACGTTGTACTTACTGGGAAATAATTATGTTTCCTAATAGTTCTCATTAGTTTAGGGGTTTGCGTGCTTTTGAGAGTCATTTCTTATTTCTGGCAGCAGAAGCTGTTGGACCCATCTAACGTAGTGGGTGGATGACTATTGTTTGACGTCACATAAATTAATTGAATTTGCAATTAATTATGCTGCTCCATATGCTGGCGTGGAGTTCAGACTCCTTTTCATCCATGTGACCTGGCCCTTTCTATTGAGGTGATGCACAGATGGGGAGAGGGGAGAAGTGGAGATGATAAATCTGGTTTAAACATCTCAAGAGTCCCATTCAGAATTCCTTCAGATAGTTAATAGAATATGTTTAAGTGATGAATCTGTTTTTGGAAGGCTTTGTGTTTTTCAACCTCTCCAATTTTAGATGATTGACTGATAATAAGCACAATCCTTTGTGTAAACATAAAGGTGATAAGATTGATTTTACACTCATGTGTTATACTTTGCACATCTTCAGGGCTGAGAAATGTCTTTCTGTTCTTGTTCTTGTATATCTTTATAATTAGGTTACACATGTGAAAGAACCATGAAGTGGCTGCTTGTGGTGCAGTAATACCATATTACACACAGCCCAATTAAAATGTCTGTCATAGATGGTGGCTTTCCCAGCCTGTTATGTCTTCCGTCTGTTGCTTTTATAACTCTGAAACGTGATGAGATTCCATTGTTGTTCATTCATCACATTTGAAAACATTTGAAGCAGACCTCATCACTGAGGGGGTTTCATCCAGGAGCACACAGCTGTGTTTCTGTTCTCGTGAGCGTGGCAACTTGTTCGTATTTAAGTAGGTCAAACGTTGTTTTTGCAGAACTACTGTTATAAATATGTCAGTTAATCTCATGGAGGGGGACGTAAAAATATCAGACATGTGCTGCATGCCTGGTCTTGATTTTTAAAAATTCAGTGGATTTTTTAACCTGAAAAATTATATATTAAAACATTACATATTCCCTGAATTTGCTTTGTATGAGTATGGGATCTGAAGTGTGTCACTGTTTTCTGTGTACATGTCACTTAAAGAAAAAAGAAAATTCTAACAGTGACTGACTGTTATCTTTCCATTAAAACTCAATAATGTTCTTCTACTGATTTTTAAGGTTGTAGTTTATGATGACACTGGAGTTTCTCTGTTTCGTGACACCCCAGAGAATGAACTAAGTCCATGCAGTTCT
The DNA here is from genome assembly GCF_040054535.1 of Antennarius striatus. Lineage (NCBI taxonomy): Eukaryota > Metazoa > Chordata > Actinopteri > Lophiiformes > Antennariidae > Antennarius > Antennarius striatus. The sequence goes on along the minus strand of NC_090796.1, from coordinate 17,157,793 downwards.
GTCTGAATTGTGTTTCCTTTAACTTCGTGGTTTATTTTCTAGCATTGACTCTAAATGCTGCTTCCAGCCCTGACTTGGAGCGTACATCTCTTCCTCCAGACCAGTTGCTTTTTCAAAGGCCGCTGCCTCTCGCCAAACCTCGCCTGAGTGTTTGTGGTTTGGATTTGGCATCAGCGGAGACTCATGGCAGCCCTGTGCTGTTCCTCTCGCCATCTGTTGACTGTGTCGCAGTAAACCCATATGAATATGTACAAAGCCGGTAAACACTCTGCAACCAGAAGCCGTTGTTCAGTTTGTTCTGACTCCGACAGAATCCTTCACAGTTGAATTCCCCTCCTTTCTCATTAAGCGTTTTCTCTCCTCCTACCTCAAGTGGCTCAATTTGTTCACCTGCGGTTTGACATCCTGCGTTTTAATGCGGACCGAGGCCTTTTGTCATTGCGGTTGTGTTTCTCTGTTTCATCTGAGCACAGCTGCTGATAAAAGCCAGGACATTTAAAGAAAACTGGCCTTGACTGCATTCATAACAGATGCATTTACAGATGTTTACACATACATTTATATGAGAATAGAATAAAACTTTGCCTTCTGTGAGGCGTCGCTGCTCTTCAGTCACTGATCGTCAAATTTGGACATTTTTTTCCAGGTGAAACAAACATTTCCTGACTCCTAGATGAGTGTAATCCTGTGAATTACGACTGGATCATTTAATCAGTTCAGATATTCACAGCCTGAAGGGGAGCAGAAGCGCCATCAGTTCAAATCACACCACTTAGACTTCCAAATTTAGTTTGATCAGAGTCATTTTCTTTCTTGGGATCTACATCCCAGACGGTGGAGGAAGAAGGGAGGAGATTAAACTAATCTAATCCCGCCTCTTCTGTTACTGAATAATTGATAACAACTCCTGGGGGGCTGCTGCAGACCTCTCACCAGTCCCAATGAGTTTCAGTGGGTGATGGGGGGGGGGGCATCCAGGGGTGAGGTGTAGTTAGTCATTCAGAGGGGGGGGCTCTGAACAGGAGCTGACACCTCCCTTCCCTTTGAGTCCCAACAAAGGCCTCGTCGACGGCGGTAACTAAGACACATCAAATGTGAGCTGGTGGTGCAGAGAGAATGTGTAAATATATCTTCAAATGTGTCCTCGCGTGTTGTTTTCCTCACCCTCTCTCCTCCCCCCGTTGTGGGGGGGGAGTCAGGTTGTTGTCACGAAGCGCCGTTGCTCTGTCTGCTGATCAATATGTTGCTGGTTTTTTTTTCCCTTTCAGAGGAGAAGACGCAGCTGGTTCTAAATGTCGACAAACAGCTTGAAGAAGTCAGAGAGTTGGTACGTCTTTGATCACTAATTTTCTCCCCTTCCCATTTCCTAAATAATGAATTTGTACAAAGGGGGGGGGGGGGGGGCGACAGCACCTGTGTTCTCCTGGAGGTGACATGACACGTCGACACGCGTGTGTGGCGGAGAAGGAGGCTTCCTCCTCGCGTGATTACTCCCCGGTAATGTGCTTTTAAGTGACACCCCTATGACACATTTCAAGCCATTATCTGGAGGGGGGAGTCTTCACGTCTTCGCGACGCAGGTTTGAAAACGAGCAGAGTCACCTGACAGAGACAAATCGGCGTTGCGTTCGCCTTGTGATGTCACGGTGATCAGTTTCCTCCCGCCTCAGACGCACGCCGGCGTCATTCACGCTGACATCGTCTGTGAATGAAGGGCCCCCGTGTTCCCGTCTTCATTTATTTACAGAACACCCCTCCTCCATCGCCGCCGGGTGACAATCAGCTCCGGATCGTTTCAGCGTTAATGCGGCTGAAGTCGCTGCTTTCATAAAGTTTGGATAAAAATGCGCTGATGGTGAGAGGAATCTGATCGTTCCAGGAGAGGGGGGGGACCCACGCGTTAGCATGGAAGTGATTCCTCAGCCTGTGTGAAACGTGTTAAATCATTCATGATTGTGAGGAGAGTTTGTTGAATTGTGGTTTCAGCTGGAGCAGATGGACCTGGAGGTGCGGGAGATCCCCATCCAGAGCCGGGCCATGTACAACAGCCGGCTGAAGAGCTACAAGCAGGAGGGCGACAAGCTGGAGAAAGAGTTTGTAAGTGTTATAGTCCAGTATCTTAAGTCAGTGGTCCCCAACCTCTGGGTAGTGGACCGGTACCGGTCCGTGGGTCAGTCGGTTCCGGTCTGTTTACTTCTATTATGATCTGGTTGTTTTAAATGAGTGGATTCTCTCCTCCACATCCGTCTATGACTCACTCTTGACGCTTGTGGAGATGCTTGCCTCGGTCACATGACTACCTTCTTAAAGGGGCCGCTCCGGCCGCTAACACGGAACACATTAGCGCTAAACCGAAATTCCCCAAGCTAGCAGAACCGACAAGAAACAAACGTCGGTGTGACGTTATGAGGACGCTGCTAATAAAGTTGATACAAACTGGATTCACCTTTATTATTATAATTTGAATAAAACAGTTTTCCTGCTGGTCGTATCGTTTCATTTTGATGGATTTATCCACCACACCTTAAAGGACAGTCAGTGAGAATATTGTCTGACATTAAATGGATCCGTGGAGCAAAAAGGTTGGGGGCCGCTGCCTTAAGTGAAATCTTTATGTTGTTATTTGTTGTTGTTTTCTTGTCTAAAATGAAAACCGGCTGTGAAACAAATCCTTGTATTTGGAACGTGACAAAAAACCAAATATATAATCACACCTTTAACAAGCTTGAAAATGAGTTCTTGGAGAGTTTCATTTTGTTTCCGTTTCGGTGAAACATGAATTTAACGTTCCTCACTGGGCGTGGCGCGTTGTGGCGCCCGGGATCGCCCACCTCACACGGGAACATCCTGTGAACAGAGTCTCCTGTAAGTCTGATGCAAGTGTTCAGAAGGTAAGCGCTCCAGCCCCCACCCACCCAACCAGCCACCCCTCCCACAGACGAGCCTCAGATGTGCCAAACGCTGCAGCCCAGCTCAGCTTCCTCTTCCTACAGGCCTGGTGAGGACATGACACTCCGCTCAAAAGACGGGAAAAAAGGCCATCTTCTTTCTTTTTAATGTAAAAAGCTGCAGCTTTGTTGTGCTTTCTGTGGATATCAAGGCCCGTCCCTCCCCACCCCACCCCTCCCAACCCTCACCCCTACTGGTCTCCCACGGGGGTCTACCCCCTTAACCTGCTCTCTCATCCTCCCATTCACCCGCGGTTTGAAGTCTTCCTACCACCGGTGTGCCAGCTTGAGACCTCAATCCTGCTCCTTCCCAGACGGGGGCCCCCGAGTCGACCCCCAGTCACCCGGGAAGACGACTTATCAAACGGGGCGTCCCGAAGACGATGCCCCGCTGGTTTCATTACGATAATAGACGGGATGGTGGGGGGTCTTAAAGGTGGCGGGTCGGGGCGAGTGGGCATCGCCAGCCGGAGCAGAAATAGAATCCATGAATCCACAAAGGACGACGAAAATCCTGTTTGATGGAGGCGGGGTGGGCGCGGCTCTTAGCGTTAGCTTTGATCAGGAGGAGGAGAGGCCTAACGCCAACTTAATCCAATGAAATCTATCGGGTAAACAGAGCCAGCACCTTCAAAGGGCCACGTTTGGTTCGTCCCAGTGGGGGTGTGTGTGTGTGTGTGTGTGTGTGTGTATCCTCAGACGTCTGCCGTGTCTCGCACAAAAACAATGTGACTCAAATTATGTACGCCGCTAATTGTAAAAGCCTGTGACGCGAGCGTGACGAGGTGTCACGAGCTGTCACGGAGCGACACGGGCTCACACACTCGCAGGTGATTTAGTCAGTCCTGGGAACTCAGGGTGGTTGTCAGTACATGTTTCTAATCAAAGACTTCCTGTCGCGTCGTTTCAACGCCGCTCCATGTTGTGTTGTTAGGCTGAATATGTTAAGTAAATGAGAAATATATTTAGTCTGATGCAGGTTTCACTCAACCAGCAACAAGAACCACCTCTGTGTCCACACGTCTGTCTTTGTCTCACTTCCTTCTTGGAGGCTTTTTGTACTTATTTCCTATTTATAGCAGCACCTGATTTTAACACCTGCTGTTAAACCCAGGCTGTTGTTTCATGTGAGTCCAGCAGGTGGAGCTGTTGCTCTAAGAATCCCCCCTTTATAGAAGAAAACCGACAAGGACGATTTTTGAGCACGTTTACCAATTACTTTGCCTTTCTGAAGTGTGAGTGGACCTTCTGTGTTAAATCCCTCCACTTATTGCTCAGACTGACCTTTTTTTCTTCTTTGTATCACAGATTGAAAATAATGTCACCAAAAAATGTCCTTGTGGTTAAAAAAAAAAAGTCCCCTCTTATTAAAGTGTGTGGGATTTTCTGTGCAATCAATTCAAGATAAACATAAAGAAATAGAGGAATTTTTTTTTTCAAAAGATGTCAAATTTGATCAATCTCTTTTTACTTTTAATTTTTTTTTTGGATTTGTGTCTGTTTCACATCAAAACTACTTCTGGTCCAAATTTGTAAAGTTTTTGTGTTCGGTCATCCTTGACTCCGTCAAAGATACTTCCATTAACTGCGAAGCCCTCGTCATTGAAGGAGTTAAATGAGGAGCAGAGCGAGTGTTGGTCAAGGCGGTTCCGTGGAATGGCGTGACGGCGGGTCATCCTCCGGGAGCGGGATCATTGTGTTGGGAATACTGCAGACCGTTTCATCAAGGACTGTGAAGATGTCTTTTATTCTCGAGCATCGGCGCTCCTTTTTCAACACGTTGTCGTTGCCCAGTGTTTGTATTAAACGGGCTAATGCGTGTCAGCACGACGCCAACCTCTCGCTACCACGAAGTCGCCATTCACCTGAAGTGTGGCACTTAACTTCAAAAGGAGCCCATTCAGGAGAAATTTAAATTACGACGCTGCGGTTTTTCCTCCCGCCGTGCCGTTTCCTCCGTCAGGGATGTGGAAGGATGAGACCAGCTGTCGCTGGGAGAACACTTCATCCTGTCTTTTTGTCTCATGTGAGGAACGGTTTGGGCTTCCAGTCATGGTCAAGTGCGATGTCTGGAATGCCTTTTTCCCCGTAATAAAACCCTTTGGATGAACGGCCTCCTCCTGTCTGCCAGGGGAGATAATTAACACGTTTCCAAAGAGCGGGCCAACCTTGAAATATTGAACAGTTTATTTTCCAGGTAAACCAAACGAACGGCGCCGGAAAAAAAACAACAACAAACTTCTGGCGGTTACTTTTTCATGTGGATATATCCGTTTCATGGCGTGACCTTCCAGAGACGGCTTGGATTCAGCTTTGAATGCTTCGTTTCATGAAGTTTTGCCAGCAACAGCATGTGAATGAGACAAATTATATTCCAAATATGGCGCGATCGGATTGGATCGGGTTTGCTGAGGCTACGCTAACTGCTCTTTTCGTCCTCCAGAGACTCTGGTGGACGGTTCTTGAATGACATGTTTCCGTGTCCAGAAATGTTCATCATGAGGCCTCTTTGAATTCTGGATCTTTACTTTGAACAAACATGCTAACAGCTCATTTGCGCTATCCTAAAGGCCCAGGGGTCACATGACCAGGGTCAGCCTGAGCAGCCTGGATTGAGCTCCAAACAGCTGGAGATGGGATGCCATTTCGAGTTGTGTTGACGGACAATTCAAGGTGGTCGGTACGATCCAACTTCTGCCGGCTGCGGTTGTGAAGTCATTATGACGCCGGAGGAGTTTGTAGAATCAGAAAGTTTGTCTTAAGAAGCTTCATAATGTCTTTTTTTTTTAAATAAAACAAATGCAGATAATTATGTTGAGATTTAGTTCCACTTCCACACTGGAACAGAGGTGATTAGAACTGTTGTAATCCAGCATGAAGGGTTGTTGTTGCGGCGCCCCCTCCCCGTCCCGTCCCGGTGACTCCCGCCAACGGGCGACATGAGTGGGATGTCGGACACTTTAAATCGCCGCGGCTTACAGCTCTTATTAAACACAGAGGAGCGACGGCAGATTGACTCCTTTTATGGTTTGCTGCCTAACATCCCATCAATGACACCAGAGTCTAATCGCTCACGAGCGTTTTTTAAAGGGGCCGTCGGCGGAGGCGGATTTCTCCCACAGATTCCCTCTGAGCGCGGTGCAGATTTAAGATGTAAACAAACATCTGCTTTGCCGCGCGTGAATCCCGTCTTTCATTGGGAAGTTGTTGCCCCCTCGTCTTCCTCCGGCCCTTTGTGGATTTGTGGCATCGGAGGCTTTTCCCTGTCCTCTTTAGTGGGATCCATCGTCTGGAATCCAGTTTCTATTGGTTTGATGGTGTCATGGCGCCGGTGGGTCGGACCCGGGATGAAGGACGGAAAAACCCACGGCTATTACAACTAATAATTAGTGCTTACAACTTAGAATGAGTTATTAAAACTTAGGAGTTATTATAACTTACAATGAGTTATTACCATTTATGAGGTAATACAACGTACAATGAGTGAATACAACTTATATTGCGTTGTTAAAACTTAGAATGAGTTATTACTGCTTATAATGAGTTAATACAACTTATAGTTATTACAACTTATGAGTTATTACAGCTTATATTTATATTGAGCTGTTACAACTTATAAGGAATTATTACAACTCATGTTTAGTCATTACAAAATATAATGAGTTTATTCAACTTATAATTAGTTATTACAACTTAGGAGTTATTACAACTTATAATGAGTTATTACAGCTTATGAGTTAATACAACTTATAATGAGTTAATTCAACTTATAATTATTATTAGAGGTTATGAGTTATTACAACTTGTAATGAGTTATTACAATTTATAAGGAGTTATTATAACTTAAGTTATTATAACTTGTGACTTATTACAACTTAAAACAGAAGAGGATAAACCTTTATCAGTCGTTGTTGCTGTCTTTTGAACAGTAACTGAAACAGTCACAAAGAATTCCGCTTGATGTCCCGTTCTTGGATGGGGGGGTTGGACTCGTTAGTGAGTTCCTTCTAGAACCCACATATCCAGTAATTTGTTAGCAGATCACCTGGTCTCCCCCCCCCTGTCTCCTGGTGTTAACACTTGTCTTTGGGGGGGGGGGATCTGCATTCCGCCTGGAGCGCAGGTTTTGTTTGGCGGTGTGTAAATTCGGCCGTTATCCCCCCACGCGATCGTTTCCCGTGTCGCTTATCTCTCCTGGCCCCTCCGAAGTCGCCGCACTTCCTCGCTCTGACAGCGATCAGGATCGCTTTCAGACGCTAGTCTGGCTGAGTCTGCCCCCCCCCCTCCCTCATACACATACACCATCACCCCCCACCCCACCCCACACCCCCCCTACAACGCTGTCCTCGGGGCTCGTGTGATTGAGTGACTGGAGCGAACGGGGGCCACAGATAATAAGGAGGAAAACATAAAGACATGGGGTGATGATATGATAACACCCCCCCGTTCCTCCTCACCCCCCCTCCCTCTCTGTACTCCCCTTTCCACCTCCCCTTCACTTCGTCTTGTGTTCTTCTTTCTGTCCTACCCCCGGTTTGGGTGCACCAGCCTGTCCCACACAGCCCCTAAACCAGAAGTGACATGTGACACCCACTCCCCAGTGATGTGCTGACAAGCGGGTACTAGAATAGGTGACACTGTTTTCTCTTTTGCCAGACCGGCTGAAGTCTGGTGGGGGGGGGGGGTGGTGGTGGTGGTGGGGGCTTCATGAAGTATTTATGAAATATATTATGAATCTTCCGCTCCGTGTTTCTGGCATTTTAATAAGTCGGCCCTCCAGAAGTGAGGAGAGGGGTAAATAGAGGAAGGATTCTTTACATTTCTTCTTCGCTGGTGTTTCTTCATGGCCGCAGCTCCGTGTTTACAGATGTTTTGACCCCCCCCCCCCTCCTTCACAGGCGTACGCAGACACACAATTAAAGTGGCTTTCCTCCTCTCATCCTAAGTGTTTCTAATGAGAGCTGCAGAGCAGGATTGTCTTCCTGCTCTCAGTGACCAACACTTTTTGCCTTCCCTCGGCTGGTTTTGAAGCCCGCAGTGGAATCCGGCTGCGGCCTTGATCAGAATTACATTGTGGAAGATGAATTGCTTCTCCTTTTTTTTATTTTTTTTTTCCTTTTCTTTTTCAATTATCTCAGAGGTTGGCCACCATTAGTGCATCAGCCGCTCCTGCAGCGAAGCTAAACTCTTTGGTTTTGTTCCCCCTCGTAGCTCACCAAGCGCCCGTTTGTTCCACGTTGTCCAAGTTTGTGTACGTTTCTCCCTTCATAAGTTTTTATTCAGTAATGATCTGATTCATCTGCGGGGTTTTTTTTTTTTCTTGAAGAGCTTCAGATGGAGAAGAATTCCTGGTTGGAACAAAAAAAAAGGAAATCTTTTTTCTGTATTTATGCCCCCCCCCTTCCCCATCAGAGGAGCAGATAGAAGTCCCCTTTCCATCCGTCTGGGGTTGTTCTATTCTAACACTCTGTCCTAAACATGTGCATCTGTTTAAATTTATGTCTTTAATCATTTTTTATTTTTAGCGACATTTAATGAAGATAATTTTCATGTCATATTTTTGCAGGTAATTCAATTTTAAAAAATGATAATTATTATTATGAATATAATATTATTTTATTTTATTATATCATATTATATTATGCATTCATTCATGTACAGATTTCATAATAAAAGTCATAAATGGGTTTTGATTTAAAAACCTTAAATCTTATGTTTAAAAGATAAACAGGAAATGATGGGGAAAAAAATAATTTTTTGTTGTAGCAACAGTTTAACATGAAAAAGTGACTTTAAAATGATCTGAAATCAACGTCTAAACAACAAAAACAACAACATCCAAACTTCTGCAGCATCAAAGTTTCCATCCCTTCGTTTCCTCAAACCCATTTTCTCTTTCCGTCGTGTCGTATTGTAAATTCCAGGACAAACCCAGCAGAATGGGAAGTTCAGACGGGGGCGCCTGGTTTTGTTTTTTTTTCTTTCTTTTTTTGGGGAGGAGGAGGGGAGGGGGGGGGCTCATCAGCATTTGAATGCATTCTAGTGAGTGAAATAAGAAAGTATACATAAATATCAGGAGATAATGATCTGGCTAAGTCTCTATATGTGCTGCATTATTCTGATGCTAATGAGGGAAGCTATTCAGTGCCAACAATGGTCACGTTACCCGACGGCGCGGCGCTGAAGGAGATCGTCTCCACCGGCGCGTCCACCGGCGCGTCCACCGGCCCAACGCTCGTGCTCGGCAGGCCCGACTCCCTCCCTTTGTGTCTAGCTTTCTCTTTTCTCTTTCTTTTTCTTTTTTTTTTATATATTACATTTTTCAATTTTAGATAACACTCCAAGAATAGACTTCAAACAGGACTGAATCATAAATGGAGGTCAGGAGTGAAGCTCCTTCCAAAGCGGAGAAAGGGTTAAAAGTGAAGGTGTTTCTTTCTTTTAAACGATGGGGGGGGGACTGATAGAGAGGAGCCGCTCTCAGCAGAGGGTTCACTGAACTATATGTAGGTAGCCACAGGCTAATGGGCCGCTTGGTCCCTGGATTGCCAGGTATCCTGGAACGCCTCCTCCTCCTCCTCCTCCTCTTCCTCCTCCTCCTCCGCCTCCTCCTCCTCTTCCTCTCTCCGTCATCCTCTTCTCTCTAATCTCACCTCCTTCTCTGGCGCTGACCCGGGGAGGCCCACTTTATTCCCCACTGCACGCCAGGAGCCAGCGCTGTGATCGGGGCCCGGGCCCCCACACCACCCCCCCACGGCTCTGCTCTATTGATTTCCTCCCGTCTGCACCGGGTCCCTCCTCCGTAACCCTCCCTCTGCCCACTTCCTCTCCTTCATCCCCTCGCTCTCCTCTTCCTCTTTCCTTCCTTCCTTCCTTCTTCTCATATCTCCTCTGTCGCCTCCTACACAACTACAGGCTGGGGGGGGACACCTGACGGAACAGAGGAGGAGGAAGAGGAGCAGGATGAAGGGTGTGGGAGGGGCTCTTTGATTTTTCATTAGAAGTGTCTCCATATTTTAATATGGGCTTTAATATCGGGCCCCCGTGCCTTAAAGAAACGACCACTGGAGACGATCCCTGGGCCCTCAGATGGTTCCTGTTCCATCAAAGCCCTCCCCCAGTTCGCTCTTTTGTCCCCCCCCCACAGTCGTTAGGCCTGATCTCGACTGTACTTAGAAATAGAAATGACTTTGACAGGGAAGTAGTCCACCGGTGTTTAAGGAGGCTGTGTGTGTGTGTGTGTGTGTGTGTGTGTGTGTGTGTGTGTGTGTGTGTGTGTGTGTGTGTGCGTGTGAGAAAACATCAGAACACATCAGGTTATTTATGATGTCATAAAAGAGGCGTCATCACAAGTTGTTAAGCAGTCGTTTTTTGATGACATCATCACGTTTGTAGTTTCTCAATTTTTAGATTTTAGATCCGATTTTAAGTTTTTTCCTTTAAAGAGACGAATATTTAAACGTTTTATTTTTTAGAATTCTGATTTACTCCATGGAGGGTTTGGTTTTTTCTTTTTTCTATGTGTCTTTTAGAAGCCGGGTACGATCTGATGGGGGGGGGGGTCAAACAGGAAATGAATCTTTTAAACGTTAAAAAATAAGGAATCCAGATTTTTTTTCCTCACCTTTTCAACATTTATCCAAATGAAATCAAAGGACTGAACAGATTTCCAGGAACGATCCGGTTTCACCTGCTCAGCGATGACATCATCACCGACCTGGGCGTGACTAAACCCCGCCCCCCCGTCCCGTGTGTCACCTGTGGCCTCTACCTGCTCGTCGCCGCCGCGCTCCGGTTGATCATCCTCTCTTTTTGTTTTATTTGTGTTTCCTCCGCCGCCGCTCGTCTGAGGCTCCTTCAGGTTTCCTCACGGCAGAGAAACACAACTCGCCACCAAAGCGCCAACCTGTGAGCTAATGAGAGCCCCCCCCCACCTCCCCCGCTGGTATCTGAAGGCGCCGGCTCCTCCGCCACCGCGGCTCCTCCATTAGGGGCCGAACACACACCGGGCTCGCCTTCACATACGTCCCACACACACACACACTGAGCGGCGAGGAGCGGAGGGCGCGACGGCACCAAAGCCCCGGTAAAAAACAAAGGAACAAATGACACCCCCCCCTGCGACGGCCCCCGGTCCCGGGCTGGCCCCCCCCTCGCCCGTCTGATAATAAATCAAATGCATTAAGAGGAGCTTTTATTTGACTGGAGAAGCTCTCAGCACTGGGTTTGTGTTAAAGGGAGATGACAACAGTTTCCTCACTTGTGTTTCCCTTTTGTGTGTGCAACCCCCCCGCCTCCACACACACACACACACGCACACACACAGCCCCCCCCCTGCCGAGCACAGATGCATTATTTAAGACGCTGTTGTGATACTTGTGCCTGCTTAAAGGTCTCGGCTTCCTTTTAACGCCATGCAGCATCAGTCCACCTCTGCCCCCACGTGTGTGTGTGTGTGTGTGTGTGTGTGTGTGTATGTGTGTGTGTGTGTGTGTGTGTGTGTGTGTGAATGTGGAGGGGGGCCTCCTGGTACTGGTCCACACATCACCTGGGAAAATCTCCCAGCAGGAGGGCAAGGGGAAGGGATGGATAACCTTTTGAGGTTGCAGCACATTCTGGGGTAATTCCAGACGTTTTTTCTCACTCCTTATTATCTCTGAGATGTAAAATAATTTCTGCGGTCATTTTCCGTCTCCTTGGAAGCGGTGAGGAGGGTGGAAATGAAAGGTTAACCGCGGTTCAGGAGGAGCCGGACTTGAGCTCGCAGGTCCTCCTGCCCGGACCGGGAGCCGGCAGATCGAAGGCGGTTAATTACTCCTCGTGCGTCGCCACCAGCCGCGTGCGAGGAGGAAAGGGAAAGCCGCGGAAAGAGCCTCTGCTGAGGAACTTCAGGGCCCCTCATTACACCCTGCCCCTGGGTACTTTTACGCCTTTTATTCCCCTCCTAATGAACTGTTTACATTTTTCAGCTTTCCAGGCGCTTGCGATAATTTGCACTCCTTCTTGGAACGTTCTTATTGGCCCAAAAGCAAGGAGGACAGTTGGAGGGCATTGAGATGTGTGTATAAATATAATTGTATTTGATTTTAATTCGTTTTTATAGCTGGGGAAGTTTTTTCTTTCCATTAATAAGATGAATTTTTACGAATTTCTTCCCTTTTTTTTGCGACTCAAATCATTTCCGCACACACACTCGCCGACATAGCAGACAAAAGATCCATATATTTGCTATAATTAAATAAATATCATTTGCAGCTCTTGAGCATTACTCCAGCCTGATTAGCATATCTGATATGAATTGTTATGCATGCATACGTAATTACATTTTGATGGCTGGAGAAGAGGAGTTTTTTTTTGTCTTGTGCTATCCATGTCAGCAGAGGTACAAGCATGTGTTTTTGACAGGACACCCGCACCTCCGTCGCCGCATTTGATGCCACGCGTTGGAGTTTTTTAAAGGCGGCCACTTTGCATAAAGTTAAGATGTACCTTTGTACTTCCTGCCGCGTGCTTCCGGGAATAGAAGCAAATTCTCACCCGAGATTTAAAAAAATGTGACAAAAGACGGACCTTTCAAAAGGTTTTTTTTTTAAAAAGCGTCTTCTTTTCTTTCCTCTTCTGAGCAATCAGGTGTCTTGTGAGCGCTCAGTTCTTTTTTAGATTACACAGCCTGATTAGCTGCTTTTTTTTTGTCTTGAGATGCTCAGAATGGAGCTGCTGGAGGAGACTTTCTTTCTTTGACTGATTCCTGCTTCCCTTGACCTCCAGAGCGATCCTGTCACGCGGCATTTTCATGCGCTCAACACCCCATAATAATCAAATCTGCTCCTGCATTAAGCAGTCAATCAGCATCGCTGTTTACGCTTCACATCAAGTGGGGTGGGGGGTGTGTGGGGGGTGGCAGTAATCACTCAGGAATCTGCTGTTTTCCAGAGGGGAATCCAAAAAAAGTGTGTACTGTAGGGGCTTTCATTTCCTTTGTCATCCACGCTGTTCTCATTGCAGAGACGCTCCATGCATTCATCTGTAACAGACAGGTATTTAGAAATACTAAAAAAAAAACCCGCAGAGGTTTTTGAAGCCTCATCATTCAAATCGATGCTTCTCCCAGGATTCCTCGCCTCAATTACCGCCGAAGTCGTCTCCCCCTCCAAGTTGTGCAGCAGCTCTTTAAGATGAAACTCCACTTAAATGGAATATGTGGGTGTTTTCCTGGCAACCAAATATCAGCGTGAGCCGTGCACCCATGTACACACACACACACACACACACACACACACACACACGCGTGTTCACACCAGTGCCATTCACACACCCGATTCCCTTTAGGGTCCCGACCCCTCACCCCCAAAAATAGAGCTTTAATTACAAATCAAATTCAGCATCTACATCAATTTAAAAATCTTTAATATAGGTTGTTAGACTTTTTCTATTTCATCAAAAGAGAGGGATCAGAAAAAAGACAAAGCAGGGAAAGTTATTGGGGTTTTTTTCTATTTGTCTCCTTATTTAGGATTTGAATCAAAGCCTTGTTTGATGGAGGTAAAGAAAAATATAGTAGAATACTGTGGAATTTGTTTTTCTGATATTCTCAAAAACAGTTTACTTTTATATTTCATCTGGTTTGACTTTTTTTGCTCATATCACCACAATAATTTTTAAACATTGCTGAAATCACACAAAATAAAAACGCATAAAGAAATTCTCTTTATTATTTGTCAAATTCCATTAAATTCAAATTGATTGATGGATTCCGGTATTGCATCACCAAATTCTGGCTCAAACACTTTTGAATATTTTAAATTTTGCTCGTGGATTAAAATCGTACATTTTTAAATTGACCAAATTTTCCAAATAATTTGAATTTTGTTGCATATTTGCAACAAAAACCTCAAAAACTCGCTTTAAATGTTAGAAGGATTCGATGTTGAACAGCTCATTTTGACATGCTGCTCCTGTGTGTGTGTGTGTGTGTGTGTGTGTGTGTGTGGTGTGTGTGTGTGTGTGTGTGTGTGTGTGTGTGTGTGTGTGTGTGTGTGTGTGTGTGTGTGTGTGTGTGTGTGTGTGTGTGTGTGTGTGTGTGTGTGTGTGTGTGTGTGTTGCGGGCCAGGGGGGTCCCTGTGGTGGACCATTGTTTGGGTGTTCTCTTTATCTAATGGTTTTTGCGGTGCGGGTCAATCAGGCCTCGGTGTGGTCGGTAATTGCCCTGGAGAACTGCCCCCCACCCCCCATCACGATAATAACAACCACCTCACATCAGCCGTGACTTTCCACTCCGGATTGGTTCAATCGGGCCGATGGGACGGCGGATCGGATTCCTGCTTCTTCAGAGTGACTGAAACTTTTCCTGCTAACAGGAAGAAGCAGAACGCCCCTGGGGGGGTTCGTCGGTGACTCTCCCCCTGTCTTTATTCACCCCGAGCAGAAACCAGGGGACTCTAGGAAACAGAAAGAATTTGCGTAGAGGAAAAAGCGGCGTTTGATTTCCGCCCGTCTCCTGCAGCCCACCTAGAAACCCTGTCACGGTGGGGGGGGGAGGCGAAGCCGGCTCGGTAAACACCGGTGTGTGTGTGTGTGTGTGTGTGTGTGTTTACAGGGCATGCCAAGAGGCTGTTTTCCGGCGGGTCGGGCGTCTGTAAACAAGCGCTACAACGGCAGCCACACTCCCCCACAATCGGAGGTGGCACGCTCTGAAGTGTGTGTGAAATGTGTGTTTGTCTTTTTGGCATTCCCTCTTATTCCAGCCCATCTGGAGACGGAGGAGAGCTGTGGGGGGGGAGAGAGAGCAACCCCCCGATCCGATGGGCCACCAATGGGTGATGAATTATTCCCTGTCTGAGACTCAGCATTGGTGTTATCACAGAGGCTGCCACTGCAGCGGGATGACAGCGGTGACAGCCCCCCAGAAAAGATTTAGTGCTGACAAGTGATACTTCCTCATAATACATCTCCCTGGCCCTCTCCCCCCTATCCCCTCTCTCCCCCCCTGTCCCCCCGTTCCACAGCCTCTCCAGGCACCGGATGAGCTTTTTCATCCCTCGACTTCTATTTGTTTAAGTGGGCAAGGTGTGTGTGTGTGTGTGTGTGTGTGTGTGTGTGGGGGTGGTGAGGAGGGAGGGGGGAGTGTGGCACACTAGGTGCACTAGATCACCTTGGAGGGGAGTCGTGGCTCAAACCCAGACGTGTGTGTGGAGTTCTTGTGTAGCAGCGACACACACACGTGCGACTTGTCACGGCGTTCCATTAGGGGGCTCTCGTGCTTCAGAAATGTCTGTTTGTCTTCTTTTTCTGTACCGCTGCAGTACTAACACATATTTCCCTACTTGTTTCCTCTTTTTCTCCCATCTCTTCTTCTTTTTGTCCCCCCCCCCTCCCAGAAAAGGTCACGTATCGCCTACAGTGATGAGGTGCGCAACGAGCTCCTAGGAGACGACGCTGGCTCCTCTGAGAACCAGGTGAGGTGCTAATCAGGGGCCCGGACGACAACAGTGTGTGGGTGGCTGACCGGCCCCTTGGGTGCGGTGGGGTGGGTCCCCCCCACCCCCCTTCATCGTAGGGGCCATCGAGAACCGAAACCGCGGCATTGTCGCTAAGTCATGCGGAAGGAACACTGTTTAATGCAAAGCCGGGCCGCCGGAGAGCGAGCCCAGGGCATGGGAGCTAAAAGACACACACACACACACACACACACACACACACACACACACACACACACACACACACACACACACACACACACCTCAAATCCAGAACCCGGCCCCCAATCGGCCCACAGCTGTTCTCCAGCCGGGTGTGGACTCAAGCCAATAATAGACCCTTCATAAAGACACACACACACACACACACACACACACACACACACACACACACACACACACACACACACACACACACACACACACACACACACACACACACACACACACACACACTTGCTTTTTACTTTATTTTAACTCTGAGGACGATGAACCAGCAAAATGCAGAGATTCCAAATTTTTAAAAAAATGCATTTTGTTAAAATCCGACATGAAAAATATCCCTACGATACTTTTGTGCCGTCCTCCAGAGAAACGATCCGCCCTCTTCTAAATATTTAAATGTGATTTAACTCCAGGCTTTAATCTAAACACAAACTCCTGATGGTTTTGATCTATTATCTATCGGCGTTGTGACGACGGTTTTATTGTTCATTAAGACGATGACAGACGCGCGGCGAGCTGCATCTCAGCCTGTTGAATGGGAGGAAATCGGAACAACAGACAAACACTTTTTCCGCCGCGTCTACAAAAGCTTCATTCACAGCCGCTGGGAAACCCAGAAGAAACACAATTATCTGGAATTGTGATCTTAATTGGCCAAAATGCACCACATGTTATTTTAAACTTAAGCCGTTTGGAATCAGTTGTTTTTTGAATAAATGCAGGACGGCATCAAAACGGAGGAACATCAACGGATTCAGCAAACGGCGTTTTAACGTTAAGACGCGTTTACCTCGTGCTCACCTGCACAGCTGCCACTCAGACGCAGCGCTCAACTATGACCAAACGCCTTTTGACTAATTATATAGAGCCTTTAGAATCGGCTGTCAACTTGGAGGGGTTACCGCGTCTTTCTCTCTCTCACGCACACACACACACACACACAAATAAATAAATGTGCAGAAAAGACAAAACAAAGATGAATAGTCACATGAATATTTGCACATTTAGTCCCGCAGCGCTTCATGTGAGTATATTTAGATGATTCTCAGCTCAGCAAAGCTAAATAAAGTTGTCTGTTTTTTTTTTTTTGAACATTTCCCTATTTCCATTTCAATGATGACCCATGAACCGCACATCTTACAAACATATGTATCACGAGCCACGATGTGTAATTGAAATGCATATTCCTGGCAAATTAGCGAGACACAAAAGTGACTTTGACATTTTTATGCACAAGTTGGAAGAAGATCTGCTGTCAGAAACGTCACGTTTGAGACTCTGACGGGTTCCGTCGCCATCCTGTCGAGGTAGAAGCAGAAAAATAAACATCGCATTTCAAATCTTATCTCCCTTTTATTTTAAAAAAAAATCATCTGAAATATCTTAAAGTAATATTTATTCATGTAGAATCCACAAGCATCAAGGAAATAAAATAAACCTATGCAGAATTAATATTATGGAATAAATGTTTTTTGTTCAAAATATAGGAAATTGCCGTAAATTGCTTTTAAATATTTGATTATAGTTTAGTAGAATTATCAAATTTATTTTATGTTTTTCAAGGCATTTTTTTTTTATCCATCAAATTTTGAAAAACAATAAAATGTTAAATTCTTGCTTGAACAAATTCTCATTTCAAATCAACATACTGATGTAAATTCTCTCATTTTAAATAAAATGAAAAATAACAACAAATATTTATCTTATTTAAAAAAAATCAGTGACATTTTCTCTTGTTTTATTTTATTCTCTCAATTTCTATTTTTGAAAAAGATGCCTACTTTTTAAAATTATATTTAAAAAAACAACATTACAAATTATCAAATTGTAAAAAAAAAAAAGCTAATAAATGTGTTTGATGTGAAATATTTAAAAAAATAAAATGATACATTATATCTCAAATTCACACAAAGACTTCCTGCTGGGGGGCAAAAGCAAAGCAAATAAATGAAACACACGTCCCATCCTTTTTTTTTTCTGCAGGTGCCACGTTTTACCTGCTTCTCATTTGAAAACTTGTGCAGATAAGACTCGTCTTGCTGTGAGTGGAGTACTCGGAACTTCAGGGGGTTTTTTTATTTATTTTTTATCTAACGAGACGGCGGCGATAGCAGAGAGGGGAAAAGACGGCGGGGGCCGGGGCAAGTCGGTCAATTTAATTCCTGACGATCTGAAAGGGGTCAGGATCATTTCATATAGCCCTGGCTGAGCAGATCATTACCAGTCACAAATCTGTTGGTTACATGGCAAGGATTTATAGCTAAGTAAATAGGGAACCGTCATAAGTTCTGAAAATGGCGTGTTGGCCCTGCGATAATGGCTAAAGGACGATTTAATAGAGTTGGGCATTTATTCGTTATCTGTATGCGGGCAGAGCCTGAATTGGCACTATCGCTGGTTTTTTTAATAATGTGGTAGGCTGCTGTTGCACTATTTCTTTCTGTTTCCTCTGCATGCAACGCACGCACACACACGAGCGCCACACACAAAGCAGCACACACACACACACACACACTCCTCACACACCAACACTATACGGAATAGTTTCGATTTCAGTCGCAGCAGAAGGCTTGGCCACAAGAGATTGTGCCGGTTTGAGCCGGCGCGGACCAGATTTTACAGCCTACAAAGGAAGCAGATTACCACTTGTATCGAATTCCGTATTGGATAAAAAAAAAGAAAAAGAAAAAAAAAAAGAATCTTTTGTTTGAAAAAAAAAAAAAAATGCTGATTATCATAACAGAAAAATTGCAGCAGTGCAATTCTGAATGCTGGCCGGCATCACAAAAAACACAAGGCGAGGCGCTCATGCAGGAGTAATTATAACATTTCTGTGTTGTGTGTTTGCTGCTCTCTATCTCGTTGGCGACGCCAGCATCATCGGCGGCGGCGCCGTCGAACGGATGCCAGAGGAAAAAATAAAGTGAAACAGGAAGAAACCGGCGCTCCTCGAGACCCCCCCCCCCCTCGTATAGTTTTAACAAACCCTCCTCGAGGACTCGCAATCAGCCGGGCGGCACAAATGAGCTCCAACAAGTTTTGTTTGGTGCTCCATTGACTGACGGCGGAGCCGGTTGGAGGGACGGCAGGATCGGCTCCGGCCCCCCAAACGACCTCCACCACTGTGTGGTGTTAAACTTTGGCCTTTTCAATAATGCATTCTTAGCGGGGAGTCGCCGCTTAACTTAGAAAAAAGACGGCTTCCACTCGTAAGTGTTGCTGTCGACATTCTGGAGGAACGAGAGGCTCCTCGTGCAAAAAAAAAAAAAAAAAAAAAGCGTTTACAGAGACCGACTGGTTTTTGATTGGTAGAGAAAAATCACACAGGAGCTATTTCTGAAATGCTTCGAAAATAACACCAGGAAAAAATGTGAGATTTAGTCTTATATAAATAGAGCAGACACCTTTTCATGGCTGCATTGTGTCTCTGGCTTTAATGCTAACTGTTGGTGCTCTCTGTGGCTTGTTTGAATTATTTTATTCTGGTTTTTCCGGCTGTCTCCCGCTGCGTTTTGAAGCCCTGTCAGGATTTATCGTCTCTCCCGTTCCCTCAGACTCCATTTAGATCTGCTGACCTTTTATAACCCAGAGATTTAAAAAAACAAATCGCCTCTAAAAGGCAAATCAACACGTTTGTCCCTCTCCTCTTTTTTTACTTCCACCATGCCTTCTCCTTCCTCTCTTAAAGACCGGGGCGAGGGAAGCAACGGTTTTTAATTGTGATTAAGCATAATTAATGTGGGATGGGACCACTGCCCTCCCTCAAACGTCGGATTCATTATCTGAGACGGAAGGTTTTCCAGGACAGGGAATAAGACGAGCATTTCTTATTTACTTCACTTTAAATTTGATATTCCCTTTCATCAAAAATGTATAGCTATGCTAAGATTCATTTTTCATGATCTGTGGCTGTCCCAATAATAAGCTGCACTGTGTGTGTGTGTGTGTGTGTGTGTGTGTGTGTGTGTGTGTGTACAGATCCCATCAACAAGCACCTCCACCAACACGTGGAGACGCTCTTTTTAGCCCTTTATCTCATGTTTTTCCTCCACATTTAGAAACTGAAGACTATATTTTACTCGTCTTTTCTTTCCTCCTGCTATAGCGCCTGTCGTCATGTGACTCTGCCGATAATGTTTCTTGATATTGCGAGTGGAGCGATCCATTCCTCTCTCTTTCTTTAATGTGACAGCACCAGGACTTGATCTTTGTTTGTTCAAAAAAAAAGAAAAAGAAAAAGAAAAAGTCAGCCGGAGCGGCGCGTTTAGCTCCGTTTAATGTGTTTGTCTTGTGATTTGCGAACGCTAAACACACCAACGGATAAATCGTCAGGGTTAATTCTGCACCCAGCCACATGACTGATCTTCCTCCTGCCATGTTTTTTTCCCTGCTGTTTTAATCTCTCCTCCTGCTCTCTCCATCTTCCTCTCTTCTCCTTCTCCTCTCTGCTCTCGTGATGCAGTTGATAAAGTTGCGAGAAGAGGTAAGTGCTTCCTTGCTCCGGCAATTTAAATTCTTCTTTCCCACTGAAATTTCAATTTGCCCTCCTCTCTCCTGCGTCAAATTAAAACCGGCACATTTTGACTCGTTTTTTTTTTTTTTTTCTGTGCGCATCTGATTGAACAGCTTGCAGGCCAAAGCGGACGATAATGAATGCACTGAAGGCCGGTTTCTCCAGTTTGTCGTAACTTAAATATCACACAGCGGAGATAAGATCCTATTCCTGATACGTCTTTTTTGAAGACAAACAGAAAAGGACGGAAGGCTCAGAGTAGTTGAGCTTTTAGACCAACACACTTTCAAGAGGGAGCTGCTGCCAGTCGGATTTAACACCCCTTTATTTCCCTGAATGAGGTGATATTAGTTTTATATTTAATTGGATAAAGGTGCTCCTTTGTGGTTTGATCCACTTTGAAAGCGGCACCTGATGAAAGACGAAGGACGTTTTTTTTCATCAAACCCATAATCACATGACGCCTCCTTCATTTGACGGGAACATTTTCTAAAAAAAAATAAATGAAATGAACAGGAAGTGAGATCAGGGAGGTAAATCAACATATTTGATAATCGATTAGGCAAATCAGCTAACGTTAGCATTCGACTTAAATACAGCCGTAATTGTGTTCATGGAGAATGAATGCGCGGAACACAAACATACATTCCTGCCTCATTTAATGTGAATTAAATTATTATTATGAAACATATTTTATTTCAAAATCACAAAGACGACTCTTTATCGCCTTCTAATTTACTATATAACCATTTGACAACTTAAATAATATTTTGATTTAGCTGATTAAAGGTAGCAACGCCCCAGAAGAGCGGCTCTTGATTAGCTAGTTGCTAAGCTAACTGACTGTCGGTACGGCGCGTCTTTTTTCCCAGCGTGATTAAACTGTCGTATTGTCTCTCACGTGATCACACCTGGATTAATCTCTCCATCCAGGCCCCCGTCGTCATGACGGCACACCTCCGTTCCTCCTCCTCCTCCATCACTAGAGCGGGGGTTTGACTCCATCCCCTGTCCGCCATTGCTCCCCTTCATCGCCGCCTTCCACCCTTCTGCTCTCCCTGCCTCAGAATCAAAGCCTGGTGCAGCTTATACGCACTTAAGCCCTGCTTTTAAAAAAACTATACTTTTTTTTTTTCCTTCAGCTGAAAAACATGTTTAAATATTTAGCACCCATATTCACAGCTGTTTGACACTTGTAATTCCTCGTCTTACAAGTCCCAAACAAACGGCACCAGAAGATCACACAGTCAGTCTGAATCACAGCTGTCATCATTATTCACTTTGACTCTCCCCCACCCTTATTGAAATAATAAGGAAATCATCTGAACTTTGGAAAATGGTGATAGTAACCGCCTGTGTTTGATATTGAAAAAAGGCAGGAGAGCGAAAAGAAGAGGGGAGAGATTTCTTTTGAGCTGCAGCTGCATTGTTCTGGGGCTCCCTGTTAATAACTCTCAACTGAAGATTGTATCTCCACGCAAAAAAGCACAACAAAAAAACACCATTTTCAGGGTTCCTAAGAAGATCTTTGTTCAAAATGTAGGTGTCAGATGAAAAGGCATACATGCATAGGCAGGAATGGCTGGTGGTGGTGCAGGGGGGCTGGGGAGGGGGGCACTTACAGATGCACAGCATTTATCATGTAATATATTTAAATCCTTTTGCTCCATCAGATAGGATTCAGCTCCTGAGTTTAAAGTAGATTCACGTTAGATCTGAGCAGACGGAGAATAGATGTCAGGATAGGAGCGTCTCTAACGACGGTCCGACGACGACATGCTCGTCTGCCCCCCCCCCGCTCTCTAGTGATTGGTGGAAATGGGGATCGGTAGTTTGGGATGAAGTCGGGAAAAGACGGAGAAGGAAACGTGACGGGTTCTTCTAGTGAGGGTCACGTGAAGCCTTCCACAATGTTTTGTGTCATTCTGAAAACAAGAAAACAGAAAAAAAACTTCCTGCAGATCAGCTTCAGCTCCAGCTTCAGCTTCAGCTTCAGCCTCAGCTTCAGCTTCAGCTTCAGCTTCAGCTTCAGCTTCAGCTTCAGCTTCAGCCTCAGCTTCAGCTTCAGCTTCAGCTTCAGCTTCAGCCTCAGCTTCAGCTTCAGCTTCAGCCTCAGCTTCAGCTTCAGCCTCAACTTCAGCTTCAGCTTCAGCTTCAGCGTGAAGATGAATCCAGATCCTCTGGAGATCTTCTCCTGAATACGCATCGAGACGAAACGTAAAAACATTTATTACATCCTGTGAAGCTCTGATTGGACGTGTGTCCGTCCATCCGTCCACCAATATCTTCACAACTGTTGCAGATAGAAAGATGAAGCAAAAAGCACATGACTCAGGCAGCAAAGGGGATGGAAATGACCTTCAGAAAACTAGGTCAAGGTCAAATTTCAACTTTTGTACATTTTTTTTGCACATATCTCAGGAACCAGAGACGATAGAAAGACAAAACAAAAGGCATTATATTCAGGGAGGCAAGGGGATGAAAATTAGATCACAACCTTGACCTTGAAAAACTAGATCAAGGTCAGATTTTCACTTTAATATCTTTTTAGCCACACATCTCTGAAACCTGATGAGATATAATCACAAAACAAAAAGCAACATTTTCAGGAAGCCAGAGGCGCAAAAATGTGTAGGTCAGGGTAAAGTGTTGAATTCAGGGGTGTCGAGGGATGTTGTTTGTTTGAAACAGAACCATCCTGGGTCTGGGTCTGGACTTTGATCCGGATCGGCTTCAGTGACACAAAACCATCAAACCTCCAGCCGACGGAAACAATCGGACTTTAATGGAACCGAATCCGTTGGTGTTTCTTGATGTTTGTGTGTTGGTACTAACATGAATTCTGCAGGATGTTCAGATTTAATTGTCCCCTTCAGTCCCGTCTTGCATCCTCGGCTGTTGTTTCATTGTGGGAGGGGGGGTGGGCGCCATTACCGGATCCTTACCGACTGAACTCTCACCCTTTCCTTCAGGTTCTGTCACCGTCAAACCCGGGGCGCATTATTCTAATGATCACACACACACACACACACACACACACACACACACACACACACACACACACACACACATATATATATACACCACTACTGCCACCGCACCTCCCCACCACCCACCTACAGTCCCTCTTCCCTCCCCCCTGGCCCTAAAAGAAGACAGAACAAGGGAGAGGGAGAGAGAGGAATTCAGGAAGAGACGGCTTTGAAGTGGCTTTCCATCGCAGCGAGTCTGCCGGCCGTCTCCCCGAGACGTGTCACCTTTGCCGAGAGGGAATAGGAAAATCACGTTTCGAATGGTAATGATAACATACTAATCACTTGAGCTCTTTGAAGCACCCGGGGAGTGCGCTCCTCTGTCAGTATCCCCGGCTGCCTCCTGCTCCCAGGCACATGGGGAGGCGCTGCAACCGCGGTCTAGGTGTATTAGCTTAAGCATTGCATGTCAATACGTCCCCTCTGATCCGTGGGGGCTCATTATAGCCCCGGCTCGCTGTGTCGCTTCTCTGCTACCACTGCCACATCCACGTGCCCCCCACCCCCCACCCCGGAAGAGAAACACCCAGCCACACCCGTCGCCAGAAAAGCCCGTTTTTACTTACCGCCCGTTTCCCTCCCCAACATGACGATTAAAAAGCATCTCCTCCATTCTAAATGACATCTGTCAGCAGCGCTGAGGAGAACCCAAAGCAGAGTGGGGTTGGGGGGGTGGATGGATGAAGCGAGGATGGAGGGTGGGGGGCGTCCTCTCCTCCCTTTCCTCTCATTGTCAAACTTTGAAAACTGTGTCGTCGACTTTTCTCCCTCCACATTTCTCCTTTTCCTCTGAGTGATTAGCTGATACTCGTTCTGACAGCCCCACCCCAAACGAGAGACTCCCCCCCGCCCCTTACCCACCACCACCCCACCCTCGGTGCTCGTTTGATGGGCATAAACCCGTGTCAGAGAGGCGGTTGTCACTCGTCGGGGGTTGTTTTTGAGTGTGGCGTGCGTTCCATGTGATCAGTCTCTTAACGCGCCGTATTAGAAAGTCCATCAAACGCGACAACATCCAGTAAACATCCACGTCTGACGGCGCCGTGTGATCCAACGCCGAGGCAGGGAGTCACGCTAGTGGCTGGAACGCAAACATGCAGATTAATAATGGGCTAACACGAGACTCCTGCTCATATATGTGGAGTTAGGTTAGTCCGGTCTATATTTAAAACCAGCTAGACGCTGTTCAACTACAGGACATACAGTCAAACCTCGTCTTACGTCGTTAATCTGTTCCAGGAGACGTGATGTAAGTCAGAAAACGATGTAAGTTGAATTAACAGGTCTCCAGACTAAAGTGGATATAATAAATTTTACTATGTAACTCCAGTGGACATAAACTGAGGTTTACCTGTATTGGAATAAAAATCTATTATTGTAATATCAGCTTAAATGGGCAGAAGAGCAGAATTAACTCCCCTCGTATCCTGGTTTCACTGGTGGGGCTGCAGGCCGTCCTCCAGCGATGGATTTAGTCATTTTAAAATGTAACGTGATGAACATTAAAGTACGCAGGTGTTCCCAGCTGGAGACTCGGTCCGACCTGTAGCTGAGATGTGTTTAAATCAAACAGGAACACATTCACACCTCATCCCAACGCGTTCCACAGCGAGCGGCGTAACAGCCAGGTACGGACGGGAGTGAAGGCACCATCGGTTTGATGAAAGACGCCTTTAAAAGCTGCTGCGTGTGCGTGTGTGTGTGTGTGTGTGTGTGTGTGTGGCTTCCATACATTTTACATTTGTTAATACGCGTTGCTGTAATTGGACACCTGAACACAATGAGTGACACATTCCTGCGTTTTGAGCCCCGGAGACGCGACTCAAGGCCGTCCGTCAACAGATCTCCTCCCCGCCTCGCTTGTCAGACATGAATTGTTCCGCTTTTAGAGGGAAAAGATGCTCGACGTATCTAAGGAACAGCTCTGGGTTTGTGTACACGCCGCGTTCCAACCTCATCCAACACCTTGATACTCATAAACATCCACTTTGAAATAAATAAAAAAAAACAAGAAAAAAAAAGAAAAGTTGCCTATTTACTTATTTATGAAGCGTCTCCTTGATGCGGCGTGTGATTTCAATGGGCAGCCGTGTGGATTGTTGATGGCTGTGAGTGAGGCGAGGCGTGATGCGGTACACACACGCGTGATGAATGCTCCTCCAAAGCGGGGAGCGTTCCACTTTTGTTTCGTTGGTAATGATGGTCATTTAATATTCGCTCTTGATACGGACGTGGAAGGACGAGACGCGGGCCCCGAACCACCTTTGATAACTTCTTTATCTTTTCTTTGCATTTTCTTCGATATAAAACACAACCAAAGCGACTGACCCCTGGGGGGCGGGGTGGGGGGGGTCAGCTCAGATAAACACTTTAACAGGGTTGTTTGTCCTTGGGAGGGGAGGAGAGTTCTCATTTATAGAAGGTTTTATGTTTTCATACGTTCGTACGTTCGTTATGTAAAAACTACATGATGGGTTGTTGTGAAACTTGTCAGCGGGGTGGGGCGTTGTGTCCGGAAGAACTCGCTGAAAGATATAGTGGGGGGGCCGACAGCATAGAGGCGTAAGCATGATCCACTCACGGAAGGTTTGATTCCCTTTATAATCTCTCTGTTTGATCAAATATTTTTCCGTTTCAATTCCTGGCAGATTTTTCTGAAACCTCCTGGAGATGGTCCAAGATAAATAATTGTATTTATTTAGTGTTTCAGTTAAAAATCCTTGCCGTAGTGGATACATGTTGATTTCCCGCTCTAGATTTCCTTATATGTTTAAACTAAACTTCACCCCCCCCCCTAACAACACGTCGTTCTTGTGTTCATGTCCAGCATCGCTCCCATTGTCATCGTCTACATGCATATGTTTGATGCTCCATCAGCAAATAGCACATTGTCATCCATGAAGGTTATTGCCAACCTGGCTGCATTGTGTTGTCGCTGCTTGCGTGTGTGTGTGTGTGTGTGTGTGTGTGTGTGTGTGTGTGTTTCTTTGAACGGGGGCCCAGCCTCTCCATCTTTGTTTCTGCAGCTTTATTATTATTTTCTCCATTTGTTGCAGAGAGCGCATCTGTTGGACAACACAGAGAAGCTGGAAAGGTCATCCCGGAGGCTGGAGGCCGGCTACCAGATAGCAGTGGAGACTGGTAGGTATTCTGTTCCAGATGGGGGGGGGGGGGGATTCAAGATAGTGAGCGACAGCAAATTGACTCGCTCATAGGCGAGGTGTGTGTGTGTGTGTGTGTGTGTGTGTTTGGGGAGGAGGTGGAGGGGAGGCGTTTGGAGAAAAACCTCTTTCCTTGACGCGTGATGACATTTTTGGGGGAACATCAAAGACGAGTCGGGGGGGTGTAGAGGCGACAGATCGGGCGCCGGATCTCCTGCTCTGCTCCCGAAGAAAACGTGTGTGTGTGTGTGTGTGTGTGTGTGTGTGTGTGTGTGTGTGTGAGGTGGGTGGTGTTTCTTATTTTTTTTAAACACAAACAGGGCGTCTATGAAAATAAACAACGTCAGCGTTCCTCCTGAAGTTCTTAATTCAGAAAAACCCCAGCTAATATCACTTTCTACAACCTAAAAAAACTCTTTTCTTCCTGGTTATCAAGGACATTTTTTATCTTAAAATAGTAGAAAAAAACCCCCCTCATTGGGATCTTAAATAGATTTAACCAGTTAGCACATTCCTGCTTCCTGTCTCCCTGCTGCCTGTCACCACGTTATGGAGGCAGAGTGTATTCCTCAGAGACGAATCAAAGCTCCTGCTTCAAGTATCAACCGGCTTTCTGCGCCTCCCGTTGTAGTTTTGAAAAAGTTTGTCAATTTACACTATAATGGCGGGGTGGCTGGCGCCGGCAACATCGACAGATTTAATAATTCAAGTCGAGGAAGGTTTCGCACGCCGACCACCGGCGTTTGATGTTCCCTCTCTCTCTCTCTCGCATTCATAAATACCAACCCACAGCCGCTGCTTAAAAATGTTGATTCAGACGCCGCCGCGGATTCTGCGACAGCCGACACAGTTTTTTAAAATTTTATTTTCAAGTTCTACCCGGATACTCCGCCCCGTCTCCCCGGCTTAAGTGAGTTCAGCCCCTCCCGGGTCTGGCGATGATGACATTTGACCCCCCGTGTCACCGGTGGCTCCGCTGCGAGCAGATGCGGGCAGATGAGGACAATGCCGGTTTATTCTGCCACCCTGGACCTCGGCCCCGCCCCAGCTGGTGTTTGTGTGTGTGTGTGTGTGTGTGTGTGTGTGTGTGTGTGTGTGTGTGTGCTGGTGTGTTTGTTAGTTGGTGGGGCCTTTAATCCACGACCCCGTTCCTCCAGCTCTGCTGTCGATAGCGACCGTCCGCTCAGATGCACAACCTGAAATGACGGCGTCTCTGGGGTCAAACCGGGGGCACGCACACACACACACACACACACACACACACACACACACACACACACACCTCTCCCAGCTAACAGCGTGTTCGCTCTCAGCCGAGACGCTCCCGTGCTCCCACAATGCTCTGCAGACGCCTTCACCAGCGTTCAGATCACAGTCCTGCCGCGGTGCTCACACAAACACCAACCTGTTTATTCCAACAAGAAACTCATTGTAGTTCCGTCTCTTTCACGCCGGGAAAAACACGTAAACGCTGAAATAAAACTGCTAACATTATGAAAATGTTTGAGGAGTTGTCTGCTCAGAGGTGTGCCCCCCCCCCCCCACAGACGTTACTGGAACAATTAGAGCGTTAAGTGTTCCTCCAATCAGACGCTGGAAACGCTTTCTCCACCACAAACCTTAAATCTCCTCCAACATCTAAGCGGAGCAGTTTAGCCTTGTTATTTTTTCGTAATTCAAAGTTGCTTCCTCCATCCACAGCGACACGTTAGCCCCGAAGAACCGTAATCGACCAATGGGGGGGGGGGGGACGAGAAACCAGAAGATATTTCATTTCAAAGCCAGCGATCCCCGACAGAGAAACGGAGCAGACACTCAGCTTTGCCCCCTTTTCTCTTTAGCGCCGGCGATATTTCTCTTAATGACCAGGAACAAAAAAAGCCAGGATGCTTCTAGGTCACATTTATGGTGGGGGGGTGGGGGGGAGAGGACTCTTAGTTCTAGGAAAAGATGAATCTTCACACAAAACCAATTTATCAGATTTTAGCTTTTGCTTCTTCTTTTTTTTTTTTTTCCTCCAAATGTCTCCAGAGCATTTAGCAAAAACAAAGTGGTGCCAAAAGCAGTGAGAGCCTTGAGGGGGGGTGTGGGGGGTGTGGTGGGTTTTTTTTTTAGAACATCCACCCTCCAGAACCAGCGTCCTCTGTTTGTCTCATAAATAAAGTATAGAACTTCATTAGTGGGGAGCGCCGACTTAAAAGCCCCGGCGTGGCAACAAGCAGACACGGGGCTGCAGCCCCGTTAGAGATTGGGGGGTGGCACTGAGCAAAGAGAGAGGGGGCACACGCAGTTAGCCGCTTTAAAAGCCGTTTGAGTCGGGGGGCATTTGCCCAAACGTGGAAACGTGACTGATGTGAAATCAAAGACGGGCCAGATTGTAGTCGCGTCCCGCCGGCGTCACGACGACCCCGGAGGACTCATGATTGGTTGTTTAGGAGTAAACAGCCAGGGCAGATTAGCCAGATTAATATTCCAGGTCTAAAATTCACCTCAGGTCAATATTAGCATGAGAATATTAGCATCTTTAATGATATCTGTACGTTTGAGCTTTAATTTTAACATCAAATATAAGATTTGGTGGATGAATCCAGACGGGAGTTTAAAGTTTGCTTCTCCTTTAAAGAAAGAGGTCATAAATGAGGATAATTTATTGTTTTCTTGTTTCATTTTATTTATTACCCTGCATCCGGTGCGTTTTAACACCTGTTCAGACGTCGGTTTGAATAAATCTTGTATTTGCTGACGCGTCTCGACCCGTTGGGCCCTTCGAGGACCAGGAAGCGTCGCTGCTCTGCATGTTAAAGGTGAGAACCAGGCTGAAGGCCGGCCTCCGTCTGCGGGTTCGGGGGGGCCTGTTATCGATCCCGTCTCATTAGGGATTGATTTCAGTCCTCCTTTAGATAAGCACAGACGGCCTCTGCCAGGCCCCCGGGGGTCGAAGTTCACACCCTGCCAGGTAGAGAGCAGCACCGATGGCCGTGGAGGGCGATAAGCTGATTAGACGGCGTCAATCAAAGCTGCCGGTGACTCCATCGTGACTTTTCCTCTCTTTCCTCCCCCCTCATTGGTTTTTTTTTGGTGATGAATCATTGAAGCGACCAACAAAGTCGCAGCCGTCGCCGGGCGAAGCTAAGCAGCCCTGCCGTTGTCACCAAGGCAGACGCGCGGGGGCCCCTGTGATGATGTGACGACTATATTAAAGACTACATCAATTTGTTTTACAGCAGTTTGATTTTCGGCTGCAGCGGTGTTAAACGGGAGAGGCGGGGGCGGCGGCGGCGGCAGCGGCGGCGTGGGAAGGGAGGGGAGGCGGGAAAGGCGAGCGTCGGCGTCATCCGTTTCAGCTGCGGAGCGAGGGATGCTGGGACGGACGGAAACGTAATGACGGAGTGACGGAGAAATAAATAAATATGTTTTTTTGTAAACATAAAAAAATCTCCAGGCTGGCGTTTGAAGCCGAGTGCGGCTTTGAGTCTTGCTGGGAGTCCACGGGCGCTGGAGTGGCCCAGTCGCAGCGCTCCCGTCTGCCCCGACTCCCCTATCTCCCCCCTCCATCTCCGTCTACCCCCCCCCACTCTCCCTTTATTCCTTCCCCTGCAGATCAGACTCCATCGTTCTTTTGGTGCCGGGCCACCAATGTGGCGTCCCCTTTCCAAATCCATCGGCAAACGGCGAATAGATGACATCATCCTTCACTTTTCTTATTTTAAGCTGCTTCTATTAATAACCGCTGGAATGTCGTCGGTTCTCCCACTCATGAAGAGTTTTTATTAAATATACTCCTTCAAAATAAAATAGATTCACTGCTTTTACTGCGATTTATTATGGATATTTAATGAATGGGATGGATATTTTAGAAATAATCCCAAAAATAATAAGTCTTTTATTTTTTAATTTTAAATGTTTCGTTCTTTATTTTAAATATTTTTTTTCTTCCACGAATCAATTTTAAAAATTAATTTCAACTTTTCTGTGACCTGTTAACAAAAAAATCAATTTGAATCCTATTTTAGAAGCCAGTTTTCAGTCACTACTATGAATTAATATATGATACATATATATATTATACATGTATGTATATGTAATGTGTATATATATGTGTGTGTGTGTGTGTGTGAAATCTGGATCCACTTATTAACACGTAGCTGAATCCTTCCTCGTCTCTTTCAGCTCATTCTCTCTGTTCTACATTGTAGTTTGAATATTTTAAGGACCTCCTTTTTCATTTTTCTTTTTAAAAAAAGACAGTTTGTTAAAGTGGATTTCCTTTAGGTATAGCATAATATATGACTTTTTTTGTAGGCTGATACAATAAGCATGTTGTATTGTGTTCAAAAAGAATTGCGTGTTATTTGATAATTGTTTGATTACTGGAGCCGAGAGCCCGGGATTTAAATATTTCACAGCTGGAGTGTTTTTTTTTTCAGCTGAGGAGAAACGAGGCCTTTTTAAAGAATAAAAAAACTAGATGTGTAAAACGAAAGTAATTATTTAAAACGCTCCAAAAAAAAAAAAAAAAAAGCATATTTCCTAAATATATATGCTTCAGTGCGTAATATGTGGCCCTCAGAAGGCGTCGCCGTGGGTGAGCTGTTTATCGGTAAACCCTGGCGGATGAAAGGCGTCGCCATAATGATTTCTTCTCTCCTAATCGGACCTTGTCAGCAAGGCGTCTTATCGTGGAGAGGAAAATGACACCGATCCTATCGAAAGAGCCCGGAGTCCGAGTCGGCGCCGCGTGCACCCCCCCCCACCACCACCACCCCCTTCCCAATCACGGCCGGCCGCGGCCCCAGCCATATCTAGCGCCGCCACAAACGGCGAGCGACGCTTTTTTTTTCATGTGGACTTCAAAAAAACGTCGCCAGTCATTAAAATTGCACCCGCGTTCGACAGCGGGGGGATCAGCCGCTCCGCAGCGAAAATGGGATGTGGGAAGAGGAGAGACTCGCTAAATGTGTTAATTCCACCCTCACATGTTTAAGGCTTAATTTTAATCTGTTTGAGGGAGGGAGGGGGGCGATGAGAAAGCCTCGCGCTGCAATAAATCGCCATTATCTTTGACACCCTAGGACTCAGCTGTTCCAGGGATTTAGGGGGTCCACTGGCAACAGTGGATATCGAAGGGCATGAAAACACTGTTTACGCTTGAACTGCGGCGGCTGAGGTGCAATCACCAGTTTCAGGCTGCACACAAAAGGCCCCGGCGCGCACAATGGGCCCCGGCTAGCATACGCTGCCTCAATGGAAGAGCTGAACCAACAGAGTCGGGCGTTGGGGTTGGGGTTAGCGTTAGCGACCCCCGGTTCCCTGAGGAGCGACAGGTGTTGTCACAAAATATTAGCTGGAGTGCTGCAAAAAGATGCTCATTTGTGTTCAAATGAAGTGAAGATGGAAGTCTATCGGCGCCCCCGACACGCCAAACGCCTCGCCTCGTTAGGTCCGCGTCAGGGCGTCGGCTAGCGCTCGTAAAAATTACGAGGAAATCTAATAATTAGACCTTTGGTCGGTTATTAGCTCCAACAAGGCTCCCCCCGTAATGAGCCTCTTGGATGTGGTGATTTGACTAGAGAGGCTCATTGGAGCTCTCAGGCGCGCCGCAGCGCCGCTTTTTTTTTTTGCTATTTTTAAAACCGCTGCTAAGAAAAATGTAAAGGAAGTGGGGAAAAATAAAAAAGGATGTAATCAGATTTAAACTTGTTAAAGTCTCCTCTGCTTTCATTTTCACCCCGACGTGCCGGACGTCGGGTCGGAGCTGCAGATTTTTGATAAAAACCAGTTGAATATCTTCCAACGAGAAACTAATTCCAGAATAAAACACATTTATTTCAGACTTTTTATTGGGTTTGTGTTGAAAACACCAAACACGGGTCAGGTGACATCACTCTAAATAAAATACTGAATAAAATCTGTCGACACGACGACATAAACGAGGCAGAACCTGAACGATTATTGGTGCAAGATTCCGATTTTTAAAAAAAAAAAGCGCTATCTTTAAAAAAACACACTCTCAGTAATAACCTTGAACGTGAAGTCATTTGGCACCGCAGTTAATTGTAAATTGGTCTATAATCAAACCTCATCCAGATCATTTATTGATAGCATCTCCTCCTTATCTCAGATACACCCCCCCCAGCCGACGGAGCAGCGCCACCATATATCTTTAAAGACACCTTCCCTCTTTGCTATTTTTAGGCTCTAATAAGTAAAAAGATACCCCCTGCCTCCGTACGCGCAGCAGAAAAAAGTCTAGCATTGACCTCTGGCTGACACAGAGGAAGACGAGGGAGGAAGACGAGGGAGGGAGGGGGAGGCAAAGAAAGGAAGCAGCCTCGGAGTGGGGGGGGGGGGAGAGAAAGAGCTAAGACAACAACTGTGAAGAGCCGCGTAGGGTTAAAGAAAAACTGTTTCAGAAGGAAATGGGAGACAAAAGGGAGGACGGCGAGCCCCCCCACGGGCGCCCAGAGAGCCGCCGCCGCCGCGTCTGAGGCCCTGAAATATTAAGAAGTGGAATAAACTGAAGGAGTGGCAGCGAGAGAGGGAACGGCGCCACCTTGTCACCCGAGGACGCGAATCAGAAATTTTAATTCTGAGCAGAGGATGACAAGAGGCCCGATGTCAGTGTGTGTGTGTGTGTGTGTGTGTGTGTGTGTGTGTGTGTGTGTGTGTGTGTGTGTGTGTGTGTGTGTGTGTGTGTGGAGCCGAGCAGGAGGTCGTCGTGTTGGGAAGGAGATGACGGCGTTTGCTGCTTGTTTACCTGCGTTGACGTGACCAGTCGCCTCCTCTACACGTGTTCACGCTCACGCCGCGAACGACACGGCGGCGCCGCTTCAAGCTGGCAGCACACCTCCACTGTTTATTTTTATTTTTTTTTAAGATGTAGATTCCCAAGTTTTCCAGGAGGGCTTTTTAAGTTGTTTTTTTTTTAGTCATTTAAAAATACGACATCCTGTAAAATCCGCTGACGTAACGTTTATTATCTGGATATTTTTGTTTTCAGACCATAAAAATAAAAATCTGATAAAAAGATCTGAACACAAATGCAAAAACATAAACACAATACAGTTTATTACAATTATTTTTTCAATTACAACATATATTTATTCCTTCTACTTTATGATATATTTATTTTAGCTTTTTAAAAAATATTTTAATCTGAAAAATAGATTTAAAAAATTTTCTGACATCAAATTATATGAGAGTAGAAGTAAAAAAAGATGGAATCAAGTTTCATCAGTGCTTTATTCATCTTTCTGTGAACAGCAGCTATTTTTATTTGATACAGAGATTGTTTTCACATCAAATATGATCACATTTGTTTAAAAAAAATCCCATGAAAAGGTATTTATTAAATTTAATTCACAATTTAATTGTTGCTTGTTTGTGTTAAAGTGAGATTTTTTATCAACGCCAGATTTATTAATCGATCATTCAGATAAAAAAACCCCCAGATTATAAATTCTGACTTGACACCGGTCTAAGAATGAACTTTCAAATAGAAATATTTTTTCTAATTAATTATCTTATTCAAAATGCATTAAATTTAAATTTATGTTCTTTTACAGAAACATTTGATTTATTTTTATCCTTAGAAAAACAGAAATAATCAAGACGTAGTGTTAAATTAAATATTGAAATATTAAGGTTTTTAATAAAATGTTATTTTCAAGTAGTTAGATATTAGAGTTCAGTTTTCTCAGTGTACAAAATTTTACTGAACATTTTTGATTATTTCATTCTATAATAAAATAATCAGTGACTTCATTTCTCACTCCTGAATAACATAAATTTATTGCTGTTGCAGTTTTACATGTTTTTTTTTTGGTAGAATATTCATACATTATTTAAAAAGCAGAAGATAGAGTGAAGAATGACAGATTATAATTTTATAATTTGATTTTTCCAGATGTTTTTTTTTTGTAGAGATTCCTAGAAACAAACGTTCACCTGGAGTCACATGACCTCTTTAATGGATTCTACCGTGCATTAGATTATTATTACATTTAGAGATTGCTCTCCTGGTTTGGGATTACATCCAGAGGTTTGTGAGGTAGGAACACAACAATAACAACAACAACGACAACAACAACAACGACAACAACTCGACGAGGACGACTTCCTCCTCTTCCAGACGTGAATCTTTGTTGTCGGTGTCGTTTAGCGGCGCGGCGTGTCGCTCCTCCAACACCCCACAGATGTTCTTCAGTAGCACAAACGGAGACCACGTCGCCGCGGCGTCTGCAGAAAGCGGGGGGGGGGACCTTTTGTCCCCCGTCCTCTCAGATTTAAGATCCTGGTCGGAATCTAAAAAACCCACAAGCGCTCGGGATCGCCGAGTCCTCCAGGGAAGCATTTGATCCTCCGCTGGGGAGACGCTTCCTACTCGGGCCCAAATGCAGTCATTAGCTCTTTATTAATGTGCAGATTCTGCAGAAGTTCCTCCAGCACCCCCCCACTCCACCCCGCCCCACAAGACTCACAATTACACTGTACAAACACATCCTCTCCGTCTGTCCTTGCTCCACTTTTCCTCAATTGTAGCCCCAAGGAGCCCCCCCCCCCACACCATGAAGAGGAGCTTCCTCCTTGGCGGTGCCGGCCCCCATCAGACGGGGGCCCCGGCCCCGCTTGAGACACCCGGTGGAACATTAAACACAGCCGGGCCGAGATGTCAGCTGGTCGCCCCATCTGCCAGTCAGTGGGACGGTGGAGCTTTGGTCCTGGGGGGGGGTAAACCTTAGGAGTGTTGCTGCTGGAGTGTGTTTGCTGCACAAACATCACCACACCGTCCCATTCTGAGCAGATTTTTAAACGTAGCCCCTCGTCCTGATGGGGGGGGGCGTTTATCAGGTGTGGCTCCTCAAACTATTATTCTCCGCTGGATTGAAGTTAATTGGTCTCATTTCGTATCCGGATACCACGGCTGGTGGAGAACTCATCAGAATTTTAAATGTCCCCCCCCCCCCGTTAAATAACATAACCTTGACAGTACAAACAGTTTGACTCCCCCATAAACGGATGCAGACGCCGCCGCTCCTCCAGCTGCATTCTGCCGTTCGGTAGATAGGCCGCGCCCTTGAGCTGCTTTAGCGAGGAGGCGCCGCCCGGGCTCCTCAAGCGGGAAAGGAGCTAAGCTGGGGGGGGCAGCGGGGGCCCTCGGTGCACGCACCGGTGCACCGACACAATCCTCTGGACGGGGTCTGCGTGAGCCGGATCGCTCCTGAAAAACAAAACAAACGCACCCAGAAAGCGTGAACTTATTTATTTAGCTTTTGTAGTGGAAGCCTGTCAAGGATCTCCTGGTTAATGTGTGTGTGTGTGTGTGTGTGTGTGTGTGTGTGTGTGTGTGTGTGTGTGTGTGTGTGTGTGTGTCTGCTGCTAATGTGTGTGTTGTTGTTTCAGGAAAAAAAAAGAAAAGAAAAAAGAAGTGATCGCTAACAACAAAGTGGTCCCGTTCCTGCGCTGTAATGTTTTTGAGTCGATCCATCTAGAAAAGCTTCCCTTAAGTGGTCGACATCGTCCCCGCGCTCACATCAGTCAGCCGCACCGCGTGATGTATGTAGCGTGGTGTCGTCCTGAAGGGCTCATGTATGCACACTCCTCTCTGAGCACATCTATGATCTCGGGTTACTCAATCATCAATCAAGGCCAACTGCGGCGCGCCGTAGCAGCGCCCATCTTTTAAAGCCGGCTTGTGAAGGACTGCCTAAGAAGGCCTCGGGGATGCGCTTCTTAGTCTGGACCGGCTCAGGTTTGATGTGAGTACGGGCGTCGTTATGGCGACGCAGTCGACGCCGATGGAGACTTTTTGTCGGAATTTTTTTGGGCAAATATTTTTCAATCATTTCATTTCT
This sequence comes from Antennarius striatus, assembly GCF_040054535.1. Lineage (NCBI taxonomy): Eukaryota > Metazoa > Chordata > Actinopteri > Lophiiformes > Antennariidae > Antennarius > Antennarius striatus. The sequence continues at coordinate 17,121,584 of NC_090796.1, read as the reverse complement.
TTTTTTATCAGCTGTAACAGAAAATAAACAGGAAAAAGAAGAAATTTGAAAGAACAATTTTGGGTATTTTAGTTGTATTTTTTTTATATAAGGGAAAATGTAGTTATTATAAGTAGAATATAAGAAATATTTCACATTTTGGTTGCTTTTATTCTTCGGTTTTATTGTCTCGGTGTACATACTGTCATCTTTTGTCTGGTGCGTATCATCAAATTTACGTTTTAGCTCCACTGAAATTTATCAGGATTCATATTTACGCTGGCTGATGTTTACATCTTTCTATAAATCTCCCCCCCCCCCATGGAAAGATGAATTTAAGGTGAATCCATATCAAACGGAGGCTCAGCGAGGGGAATGGAGGGGGGAACTGTCTGGGAAGATCTTCATCCTCGCACATCTTCATCATTAGTGGGAAAGGCAGAAACGTGAACGTGCAGAATCGTTTTGGAAGCGTCCCTTTCTGGAACCACGTGGTGGTGGATCCATCCCATCATCCAGGATGGACGTCCAGTCGCCGCGGTGACGCGCTGATGCCAGGCGGCGCTTTAAGATGAGCGATTTACGGCGTTTTTAATGAGCTGTTTAGACGAGTGGCCGGTCGCAGCGGCAGCAGGAACGCTTGTTATCGCCTCTTAAGGCCAGATGTATGGAATTCATGCAAATGTGGAGCCAAAAGGGAAGTGTGTGTGTGTGTGTGTGTGTGTGTGTGTGTGTGTGTGTGTGTGTGTGAGGGTTGCTTGGAATAATTGTATTCCAGATGTCCTTCTTTCATGTGAACCACACACACACACACACACACACACACACACACACACACACACATACACAGAACAGATGATGGTGATGATGATTAAGATCTTAAGCATATGGAGATGCTGTTGGTTTTAGCGTTTGTGTGGCGCTGCTGTTTTTCGCTGCTCGGTCTCGTGTGACAGGTTCACCCGTCTCTCCTGGGGAGGCCTTCACTCCCAATTTAGACGCCGGCGTCGTCAAGTGACAGCCGTGGCTCCGGCACCCCTACCTCAGCAGTACGACTACAGTTAACTTAACAAGTCTGGATGCGCCGCGTTCCTCTTTGATCTAATTGATTTCGGCGTCTCTCTTCGAGAAGAGGTTTTTTTTGGTGGATCTGTCAGGAGGATCTTCAGAGGGACGCGGGTCATTTCTGTCACATTTTAAACTGAAACAAGTCTTTATCTTTTAGTGCGTTCGGCGCGGGGCCTCCTCTTCCTCCGTGCGTCTGCGGGGGGGTCACGGGGGTCACGGGAGAGCGGAGGGGACTTCCTGTTGTTCCGCCATCGGAAATGTCAACGGCGCGGGAGAAATCAAAGAGTCGTCTGATGCCAAACTTAGGAGGGCGGTCACTGCGCGGGGAAACACATTTTAGCGTGTTTAATGTGTGTGTTGCACCTTCGTGGGCGGGGCTTTCACTCCGATTCAGGTGTGGTGTGTGTGTGTGTGTTTGTTCTGCCTCTGCAGGACCTTAACCTTGGCTGCTGCACCTGTTTTATGAGAAAGAAGCACGTTACTGAGCTGTGTGCTGCTTTCTAGCCCATTTATTTACAAAGCGCGTCTCCCTGATCCAGCTGGGCATCCTACACGTCTCTGAAACTATAGATCAAGTTTCCACGGCGATGCTACCAACTGTCTGGTCCTTGAAAACCGACATTAATACCGAGGCCAGAAAAATAAGTGAAACAAATCGGTGAAAAGTTTGAATGGGTGTTCCTTTTTCCACAGCTTTATCTTATTTTGAACAGCTTGTAAACATGTTGTTCATTGATTATGTCTACTTGTACTGTATTATTGTATTTTTATATTTATATACAATACATAGGTTTTAACCAGAGCAGCCTTGAGGATGGAGCTTTTCCTCAATGGCCCTGCCTTTTTTAAAGAGAGGTGTGATGATGCTGCAGTAGAACAAACAACCGCCTCACAGTCACAGGGAGAAAAGATTTTTATTTAGAAACGGACAAAGAGTTCACGTTTATGACAGAGAATGGAAATAAATTACATCAGAATTCATTAATTATTTGTGCACAGTATTTTCTGCACTATGAGGCATACTGGATTATAAGGCGCACCATCAATGAATGGTTTATACACACACAAAATAAAAAATAAATTAATATAATAATAAAATAAAATATATAAAAATTATATATATATATGTATATATGTATATATATGTATATGTGTGTGTATATATATGTATATATATATGTGATATATATATATATATATATATACTGTATATACATAGATGTGTGTGTGTGCCTATTTTAAAACTTTTTTTGAGAAAATTAAAAGCTCTAAATTGCACCTTATAGTGCGGAAAGCTTCTAAAATCAAAGATTGTAGAAATATTTATCTTTATTGGGCGCAGGAATAAAGCTGAGGAGGAAGTCTTCTTTGTTTTACCTGTAAACGCTTGTCGTTTCTCACTTGAGTTTATTCCACACTGACCCCAGTGTTTCCCTGTGGTACTGCACCCTTTACGTTGATGCTCGTGGACTCCGGTCCTGTTCATGCTGTTACTCCTGAAGCGTTCTGACTCCGTTCTGTCTTTATAACTTCAATACCAAGGTGAAATAAAGGCGCTACAGTCCCGCCGCTAACGCTAAACGCTAGCCTATCATCATGTATGGTTGTGCGTTTTGGGGGTGGAGCTGTGGAGCCACGAGCGTCTTAAGGCCACCTGGATATATTTGGGCCAAACGAGAGGGGCCCCGTGTCTGCAGGGCGCCAGGGCCCCGAACAGAAGGTGCCTCCTCACAACTCACACCTGAGCTCCGACCGGCCTGGGACCGTCCTCCCTCTTCCTCACTGGCCTCGTCATCCTCACCCCGTCTCTGGCCTACTTTTCCCTCCGCCGCCCCCGGACCTTTTTGATGTGTCGACCCGTCCCACAGATCATGTGTTTTCCCCCCCTTCCGCTCAGCCCTCCGTGTGTTTGTGAATATACATTTCAAAAACAGGAAATGTAGTTAATGGTGTCAAAGGGAAGCGTTCCCGCTCACGCGTTAGCTCATCACAGCAAATGACGCTCAGGTCGGCGGCGGGAAACCACTCCCTCCGTTTGCTTTCTTTGAGAGTTGGATTCTCTTTTGTTGATGTGTGTTTTTCTCTCCCGTCTCGGCTCCTGGAAGAGAAGCTTTACTCAGGGAGGAAATGTGTGTTTGCTTGTCTGTTAGCATCTTTTTCATTTAGCGTTGAAGTGACAGGGTGTGAAGCCGGCGTAGAAACGAGCATCTCACCAGTCAAAAGCGCAAAAACCGTAGCCTGACGCCGAGTCGGCGGCCTCATCTTTGAAGTTAGAATGATCTCCAGATCGCCAGGACTCGCTTCTCCGTGGTCAGTTTGGCGTCGAATCAGAGAGTCGTCACGTGACGTGAACGTATCGCTGCCGACTACACACCATCCCCGAGTTCATCCCTTTTGATCTGTGAGGAAAAGCCGGCGTGAAGCGTTAAATTTGTCTGTTTGACTGCTCCGTCTGATGGATATTTGACTTTGTGGATCTTCTCCTTTGTGAGGATTTCTTTTCTTTTTTTTTGTTCTGGTGTATTTAGCGTTGGATGATCTTCTCTGGCTCGGCAGCAGGATACATCCATCCGTCTGGCTGTTGGTTTTTGTCTCTTGAGGTGAAGTGTTGGTAGAATAAAAGCTGAAACAAGGCCGTCCTCTCTCCTCCGCTGCGTCTGCGCTGATTTGACTCCGTCTAGACCACATGTATCAAACCCAAGGCCCGGGGGCCAAATGTGGCCCTCCACATCATTTTATGTGGCCCTTGAGAGGATAGTAGGTCAAAAGTGTGCCTTGACCAAAAATTACATTTCCCACAATGCAGTACTTCAGCCCATTTTAACTTTGACTAAAACGTTGTGAACAAAGTTAACGTCCTAACTTGTGTCTGATGTTATTTTTCTTTATTGATTGATAGTTTGATCCTTGATTGAAGGAGTTCTGTGGGTTTAATGACCTGACAAATTAAAAGGATTTATGTTAGAACAGAGAAACAAACAAACATGTTTTTTCTGTCTAACTGTAATGTTTGGAACTAGAATAAATTTAGTTTAGTTTAGTCTAGTTTACTTTATTTAAAGGGGATTGTGCAGTTTCATGAAACACATGATTATACATGGTTAAAAGAGCCAGAATTAGCCAGAAGGCTAGTTTTCACCTGTAGTCCTCTGGCCATGCTGTATAAATGATGTATAAAGCAGTAAAAGCAATAAAATAGTAAAATCAGTAAAATGCATCTACAATATAGTAAAGATATACACATTCAAACACTTACTGTACTATTAAAAGAGAATCACACATATCACATCATTGCATTTGATCACAACATGAAAACATCACAACTGGCTTTAGTGTTGGTAATAAAGTAATAAAGTCAGTTATTTAACATTAAGGAGTAGTTACATTTAGTTACATTACACTGAGTTACATTTAGTTACATTTATTAGTTACATTAAGGAGTAGTTACATTTATGTTACATCGCATTGAGTTACATTTAGTTACATTTATTAGTTACATTAAGAAGTAGTTACATTTATGTTACATCGCATTGAGTTACATTTAGTTACATTTATTAGTTACATCTGGCCCTTTGAGGACAGACATCCTGATGTGGCCCTCAGTGAAAATGAGTTTGACCCCCCTGATCTAGACCGATGCAGTTAGCAGCTTTTTATTTTTGACAATCTTTTTACATGAAGATCCAGAACTCACCAGTGATGCACAACCACCGTCCATCTGTGTCTGGTCCAGCTTCACCAATCCTGACACGTATTTATATTTTTCACACTTTTCCATAAGGTGATGTTTCTGCATCATCCAAAGCGGTCTAAAGTGCTCACTAGAGAACCAGAGGACCTGTCGACGTTTCTCTGCAGCGTGTTGGCGGGCAGATGTCACCTCAGGAACCTGAAACATGTCGAGTTCACCGAAGTGTCACAAAAGTACAGAACGCTCGTCTTGATTTCCGCCTGGAAACCGCCTCGGTGTCGTTAGCGGGTGACAGCGGCGCCTAAATGGTCCAAACTGGGTTTAACTGGTGAGTCAGAGCTGGAACTGGGGACATGATGTCGTGACTCAGGGATCGTTCACCCCCAGGATCATTCAGACAGTTGAAGAAGAAGCTCTTTAACGTCACGTACCAATCAAATACAATGTGTGTGTGTGTGTGTGTGTGTGTGTTGGCCCATTCTTAAAGATGCCTGTAATTAGTCAACTCTTTGAATGTGGCCGGCCGGGGCTGACAGGGGGGGCCGCGGGGAGGCTGGAGAAGAAAAGGGCCGCCCCGTCCTCCACTCCTGATGGAGTTGATATTTTCTGTGACAACTGGACCACATTAATCAAAATGTGTTAATAATCCCTTCAAAGGCTTTGGCGGCACATCAGTGAGAAGCTTCAGCCGACGTCGATCCCTGGCTGGACCCCAGTCTGGCTGCCCCGCCCTCATTAACCCTCTGTCGCTCTCCCTCCCTGTCCTCCACCGTCACATCTTCTGCTCTCATCGTTTTTAAAGTTCCCCAAGCGGTTCTGAATTTTTCTGAAATCACTAGAACGCCCAAATAAATCAGGATTCCTTCAAGTTGTTGCTGCAGTAGCAGCCGGGCCCAGTAGGGGGCGCGTGTTTGGGCCTCCAAGTGTGATTTAGCACCATGCTGCTCGGTCTGACCCGCTGGGATGATCAGGTCAGGCTATAGCGGTTCCAATAAGTTCTAGCTTTTGTTTGGGGATTAACACAAAGGTCAAAGTTCACCAAGATGGCCAGATGGGGTCTCAAGTACTAAACATCCATACCTTCCGCTCCTAAAAGGAGGCAGAGCGTCAGGATCAATGCAGTCGATCGATGGGCGCAGCGGTGGAGGTGATGCTGGCAAAAGTTTGATTGCATGCATATTGATCAGAGCGCGGCTCAGAGACTGTAAGGTATTGATTTGATTTTGGAGGTGCAGCTGATGTAATTTGGCTCATATGTGGTTTAAATATGTTCAAGAACAAGTGGAGCAGTTCATGCTAACAACTCAGTTACCATGACTACGGCTAAATAGCTCTTAGCTCCACCAACGCCGAACTGTACTGTAGACGGTTCCGAAATAAAAATGAAATAGAGTTGTGGTCTGAAAATATTAGGAATATCTTATCTTAAAACATGAAGGATTTATTTGCCTTATATTTACATAATTAATCATATTCAGTATTAATAAATAGAAATATGTTGGAAAACTTTTCTTTTACTCCCACATTGATCGCTCTTAAACTTGTGTGATCATTAATCCATGAATGTATTCACAGTTTAAACAGTTTAAAAGTAATTTAGTCCACTTCTAACTGGAATCGCAAACTTTTATCAAAAAAAATCTGCAACATAAAGTCAGTTACATTACGTTTTTAGCTCAGTATGTCACGCGTTTTGCTCATTTTATTTATTTTCACGTTTACTTTTCTATAAATTAAGTCTGGGCTAATTAAAGAAGCCGATTTATCAGTCTGGTGTCGGTTTGAGACGTTTAAAAAATGCATGGGGTCCAGGTGAGGCACCGGCGCGCCCCGTGTGACCTGGGAGCGGTTTGCGTGGCGTCCCAGGAGGGGATGTCCGTCGGGTTCCGTGTCTACGCTCCACAGACGTGTCGTCCTGCACACGTATGTAGCGTATGTTCTTAGCGTGTGTGTGTGCGCGCTGACAATAGGCCCTCGCTAGGTGGTGCGGCTCCCTGGGAAGGCTAGCGTAGCTGCGAGCGCTAGAGGACTCATTGACTTTCTAATGATTGGTGGTCACGCCCCCAGCCCATGCTAGCACCAGGGGTCTGGCCTAGCCGCTGCTGCTAGCCTCTGGCCAGCGCCGCTCAGCGCTATCGACTCACCCCCAGCCCCCTCCATGTTCGGCCTGCTGGCGATGTGTCAAAACCCATTAGCACACGGATCCACCACTATAGAGAGGGATCGTTTCAGGTTTGTCTTTCTTGCTCTCCTCTCACTTCTCCGCTGGCCGTCTCCCCCCTCCCTTTCTCTTCGTTCCTTCTCCTCATCCTCCTCCGCCCTGCGAAAAATGAAGAGAAGAACGGCAGAGAAAAAGGGGTAACCTTTGACAGGAGTTGTTCCAGTTGTGGTATGTATGGCTACGTATTGATCTGCATTGGCTTTAGGAAGTATAGAGGAGCGAGTCAGCGAGATGCCGCTGCTTTCAAGTCCCACACATTTTCTTTCTGGGGAAAGACAAGGAAGTTTCAGATGCCTGCTGACCTCCTCGGGTCCCATAAGCTATGGAGATGTGTTTGGAGAAAGGGGGGAAGGAGCTGTAACGCGTATGTTTGTGAGAAGAAGTTCAACAATCTGTGATCCCGTATGTAATCTTCTATCGCGTTAATTTCCGTTTTGTGTGTTTTTGTGCCGGCTTTTGGTTGTGTGTTGTGTGTAACACATCTTTTCCGCTCCCTCTTGTCGAGTCTGACCTCTTGACACACTTTCAAGTTATTGACCGACGCAGCCAGTTTATCCAGATAACTATTTTAGAGAGTGGAACTACTTTATTTTTAAAACGCCAAAGCCACGGTTGGAATTAGAATAGACCTACGCTCGCAAAAAAAAAAAAACACGTACGTCTCACGGAAAACGCAGCCGAGTGAGACGCATCCTTTCTAACCCGGCGCTGTTTTTTTTTTTCTGATGAGCTCGATCTCCCGTGGGACGGGTGGCTGTCAAAGATTTTGTCCAAATAACAAAAAAAAAAATCTGAAGAGAAGAAAATAAAATAAAAAAAAAAAACGCCCCAAAAATCCAAATACTTCTCCATCACTGTTCATCAATCCGTCTGGTTTGTGGATTCATTGTTTATTTATAGAACTTTAAAGCGATATATTTGAATAATGCGGGGTATGACGAAGGGGGGGGGGAGCCGCGCGAAAACAACAAAATGACAACCACACCAAAACCACCCGAGGGCACATGCCAACACATCGCATCAGTGTCACCTTCCTGGCTTTGCCCCCGTGGGCTCGCTGCTCGGTGGGTAGCCTCGAACATCAGCGCTCAGCAGATATCTGAAACTGAAACGTACGGGAACCCTCAGCGGCGTGCTCGTCGTCGTCGCACGGCAACACACAACGCCGTTAATAGTTCTCTGATGAACCGCAAAACATCGACTCCCAGGTTTAACCTCCTCGTGCGCGTGGGCGTTCGCACGATGCCCTCACACCCCGGAGACGACGGCGGCAGGTTGATGGATGGATCCTGTCTTCTTGTGACAAGCGTCACACGAAGCCCAGAAACGCAGGCGTGGCCCACATGTGGGTTTCTTTAAGGACCTGGTGGATGCCACCCCATCCATCAAGATGCTCCTCCGTCGAATGGGAATGAGGGCGTAAACGTGTGACGGGCGTCTGGGCGACTATCTGGTCTGCGCTCCGATACACAGACAGGGCGTTATTAGTGGTTCTGGAGCGGCTGCTCTCATTTTAAAACAAAACAGTGTTCGGATGACCTCACAAACCAACCACACACACACACACACACACTTTGTCAGATGTGACCTGGCAGATCTGAACTCCCACATTTAGCGAAAGCTAAAAGAAATCTTGACGTCTAAACTTCCGTTCTTCTTGTCCCGTTAGCGGTTGCCACGGCGTAGCATCCTTTTTCCATTTTTACATTAACGCTCATATTTGTTTGGCAAAGTTTTTTAAGCAGGATGCCCTTCCTGCCACAACCCCTGCATTTATCCAGGTTTGGGACCGGCCTACATTTGAAACTGGTTTGTGCCCCCGTAGGGCTGCAGATAGCATACACGCGAAGCTCCTTTAGCCGTTAGCCACTATGCTAAAGCTGCATGTTTCATCTCATCTTATCTTACGGCGGTAGCTCGCACGTGCATGCTAACACCATTACATTAGCATCTACAATAAAGCTCTCTCAAACCCGTTTCATCGTTTCCATTCCAAACGCCCCCCCCCCCCCAATCTGCTTCAGCCGCGTCAGAAAACGACGCCACGGGAAACTCGACACGGAGGTGACGATGCAATCGCTGCAAACCCCGACAACAAAAAGCGGCGCATCACTCCTCTCCTGCTTTTACAGACAGGAACAACCCAAACCAGACCACAACAAAAAACCAAGGAGAGAACACCTTTTGTTTACTACTCTCAAAGGTGGATCAGGGGCCGGTCCTGGTAAGGGTTTGTGACAGAGGTGATGTCTAGATTAATCATTCATGCTCTTTCACATGGGCTACAGTAACAGTGGTGAAATATTAATGACAGCTGCAGAATAAATTTGATTCCCTTTTCTCTCTGATTATAATCCACAGGCGCCCTCACACACACACACACACACACACACACACACACACACACACACACACACACACACACACACACACACACACACACACACACACACACACACACACACACACACACACACATGTTTATTTATGCCCTGGAGATGAGGTTTGGGGTCACTGTCAGGAGTTTGTCTGCAGACACACACACACACACACACACACACACACACACACACACACACACACACACACACACACACACACACACACACACACACCACACACACACACACACACACCTTCCTTCTCCCTCTTGTGTACCACCTCATTGTTTTGGAATATGTACATATTTTTCACGTGTGGTGGGCGAGTGGGGGCGATACATTATACATTATACGCTGTACGATCTAGGTGTTACAGTACACGCTATATGAATACTGTGCAGCTGCTGTGGGGGGGGGTGTTTTAATTTTAGGCCTTTTGTGTCATAAAAATAATGAGTGAATGTCCGATTCCAATCCCACCTGCCATCTTAAAGCGACTTCTGTTCAGGAGTTTCATACGTTTTAATTTTTGGGTGTTCACATAATGAATCCCCAACTACATTCACTCTCCTGTCCAGCGTTTCTTCATCAGCATGGCAGTGGAAGTGGTTTGAAGGATGTCGGTTCCATCTCTCCCTTGCTGTCGGTCCTCAGGTGGAAGTGTGTGTCTGAGGAAGAGGAGGTGGAACCGCTTGAAGGTTGTGTGTGATGCGTTCCTCACTTTAACAATCTTTGAGGAATTAAAAAAAAACCCATCCTGATACAGGAAACAACAATTTTAAATGTGTTTACTCTTCTAACTATACACTTCAGTAATTTCCCAATCTAGGATTGATATATTGTCTATTTATTGATTCATACCAGTGTTCCCCAGCTGTTTTTTCTCCACAAATCGGTTTAACGTCAGACAATATTTTCTGTCCATTAAGGTGTGATGGATAAATACAAAAAATAACTAACTCTGATAATAAAGGTGAATCCAGTTTGTATGAACTTTATTAGCAGCGTCCTCATAACGTCACACCAACGTTTGTTTCTTGTTGGTTCTGCTAGCTGGGGAGTTTCAGTTTAGCGGTAATGTATTCTGTGGAGCGGCCCCTTTAAGAAGGTGGTCATGTGACCGAGGCAAGCATCTCCACAAGCGTCAAGACAGATGTGGAGGAGAATCCACTCATTTAAAACTAAACATTGTTCAGAACCAGATCAGGAATTAAACAGAAATAATGGAAGTTTTGGATTCTTTCTGTGTGACCCGGTACCGACTGACCCACAGAACGGTACTGGTCCACGACCCGGGCGTTGGACAGCCCTGATTAACCAGAACCCCCCGTCTCAGCACTCCTCAGTGTTTACATGCTGGTTGCATCACATCCAGCAGATTTGTGCTGAAGCTGCAGCAACAAGTGTCTCCATCAGAACCAACGTCGCGCCCCTGGTGGTCACGAGTCGCTGTGTGTCAGCAGAACTTTACCTCGTGTTTGTTGCAGCGTCCCGGGAGGGGGTCAACAATGAGATGTGCACGGATCAGGAGTCCAGCTCTTCTTAGCAGAGTTAGTGAAGGCTAGTGTGATCATTTTCACTGCTCAAAGCAAAAGTTTGAGGTCAGCAGCTGATTGGAGAAACTGGGCATCAATCTGACACAATTAGGGTGTCGATTTTATCGAAGTCCTGGTGGCGACGCGCCCTTTTCACTTGTCAAACCCCGTGCAGGCGACGCTCAGTCACATTTGAATTACGGCTCTCGTCTCCCGATCAGCTCCCTCCCGCCTGTCGCCGTGGCGTTTAGCCTTGTCTGACTCTTCCACGCCGTGTTTGCCACTTTGACATGACAGCGGCCGTGACTTCACGCTCTGTTTGAGCTGGAAAATATCAGTCAAGAAGCGTTTTCCTTCTTTTTGTGGGTGCGAGCAGGCGTGTTCACAATTTCACATCTGATAGCGTGTGTGTGAACATTCTGCGTGGATGTGTGTGTTTGTGTATTTGTGTGCCTGACCCTAATGATGCCTTCCTCCTCTAGTCTGTTGGGCTGTCAGCGCCGGGCTGGTGACTGTCACCCCCCCCATCCCAATCCAAATCTTGCTGAGACGGGTCATTTTTCAGTGTCACGACAGACGATTGGCGTTGGCACCGGATGGATCCGGGACACGCCGGACTCATTACTCTGTGTTTGCGAGTGTCGGCTTTGTACGGAAATACAAGGCGACGTGAGGAAGGTGTGAGCAGCGGCTCCAGGGTCTTTGTTAGCCGATCAGTCCGCCTTCATCTCAGGTGCATCAGCTTCAGCACCAACCAGGAGCTGCAGGTTTGGGATTTCTGCTATTTAAACTGCAGAAATCTGACAGAGAACATGAAGACTTCATGGTTTGGGGGGGTCGTCTAGAGCCCTGTGCTCAGAACTTGGTACAAAATCCAACAGTATCTATGTCTGAGAGAGCGTTTGCAGCCAATGTGTGGCTAAGGTTAGCATTCATAAAGTTTCACATGACAACATCATGACGTCATATTGCTACTTGCTTAAGTTATTGCCGGCAAAAACCTGTTTTTTTCAGTCTTGTGTGACATTAGCGTAGCATTTTACTAGCATTAGGCGCACAGCCAGCTATCAACTCTTTATGATTGCCTTTAGCAACATGCTATCGTGCTAAAACAGCATGATTAACTCCAACGTGACATCCTGGCAGTGTTTCTTCTTCTCTGAATCGTTCACAGGCGTGTTGCTGCCCCCTGCTGGTGGTGATCCTCCCTCCTCGTGTCCAGTTATCAGGTAGATTCACGGGTGAAACTTTGGGCAGCGTCCTGCTTTAACTTCTGGTTATAAATGACTTTTTGTCACCACGGAGGGACGGAAACTCGAACCAAAGGTACATCGGGTTCGCGTGTCGGATTCCACCGGGTTGTGGGCGCGACCCCGCCCCACCAATGGGAGGAATGCAGGAGGTTGTAGACGTGAAACCCAGATTTCACATCCATCAACGTCACCTTTTTGTTTTTTTTCTTTTACGTCTATCTATTCCTAACCAAAAATCCCATAACTCTTTATCCATCTGTCATTTAGAGCATTTCTCACCCTCCTCCCTCTCCACGTTGGACGGGGTGGGTGACGGTGTGGTAGACATGTGGCGGTGTTGGGGGGGGGTAGGTGCGAGGTCAAGGCGTGGGCCCCAGGAGCGCGGTATTTTAATCTGGGCTATTTGTAATGACAGGCCTCCTGTGAGCGCAGAGGAGTGGCAGGGCTGAGAGGCTCTGACAGCTTCTAATCGCTGTCAGGAAAAGTAGCTGAAGAATGTGCCAGTTACCCCCCCAAAACCCCCCACCTCCCTTCCTGTCCTCCGTCATAGCTGCTGTTCTCCAACTTCCATCTATCTCTCTCTTAACCATGAGTGAAGGATCTTTTTCTCCCTCAAATCGTTTCCCCTCCTTCTTTCTTTACTTTGGCCGGCGTCCAGGAGCAACTACCTGCCGGGGTAATTCCTCCCTGCTCCCCCCCTCCTTAGACACCTCCTCCTCCCCCATCCTCCTCCTCCCACGATGAAGACAGGTGTTGACATTCCTTGGGCACAAAGACACGGTCTGTCCCGGTGCGTCCCGCGGCCTTTAGCTGCTCAGACTAACTTTATCAAACTCCAGCTGTTATTAACGTTATTCTGAGTTCAGGTTCAACGTCTAATTCTGTGTTTGACCATCTAAATCATGTGACAAACTCAAGGCCCAGGGGCCAAATGTGGCCCACCACATCGTATTACGTGGCCCACGAGAATGTGAAAGGTCAGAGTGTCTAAAAAGTGTGCTTTGACCACAACTACATTTCCCACAATGCAGTAATTCAGCCAATTTGAACAACGTTAATGTCCTAATTTGTGTTTGATGTTATTTTTCTTTATTCATTGATAGTTTGATCCTTGATTGATGGAAATCTGTAGGTTTAATAACCTGACAAATATAACAGAGCAACAGCCAAACATTTTTTCTGTGTAACTGTAATGTTTGTAACTTGAATAAGAAATGAATCCAGTTATTTAACATTAAGGAGTACAAGCAAACCTTGGTTTTTGAACGTTTTAGACATCGAACAAATCGGAATTCGACCAAAAAATTCGGAATTTCTTAGAAGTCTTAGAAGTCAAACAAAATTTTGAAGTCGAACGCCAACTCGAACAACCACAAAGGTAAACACTCTAATCTCTATTGTTCTTATGCTTTAACTGTAATGTGATTTTTATTTTAGTTTACTGTGTTCCATCATTTTTCACTTACTTTGCGTTCCATTGCCTCTGCTACGAGTTACGGTACCGTAAACTTCTGTCCCAAAGACGACGGTAACTCGTACCTTAGGCTAACCTGATTACGTCCATGTCTTTCTTTCTTTCTCATGTTTGCTTCTTTCCTTTACATTTCTTTGATATGTTTCATTGCTATACAATTTGGTATAGAAATGACATGAAATAACATATTATGTATATTTCTAGCGTCTTGGAACAGATTAAGACCACTTACATTATTTTTAATGGATTTGGAATTTGAACAAATTGCTATTCGAACAAATTGTGGTCAGAAACCGAGGTTTGCTTGTAGTTACATTTATGTTACATTGAGTTACATTGAGTTACATTTATTAGTTACATCTGGCCCTTCGAGGACAGCCATTATGCTGATGTGGCCCTCAGTTGAAATGAGTTTGACCCCCCTGATCTAAATAAAACGCCCAGCATCAGCCGACACAATGCAGAACTCGTCGCCCTCGGACGGCCCTATCCATCGGCCACAAACACAAACGGGGCGGTGCTTCAGAGAGACGTTCTCTGGCCGGTGGAGCTCCAGGTTCAGCGCTAACCGCCTCTCCTTTGGCGCCGAGCGAGGGGGCCAGGCTTTGCCCAGGTGCCGTCTGTGCCATTGGCGCTAAAGCGAGGAGGAGCTGGCACACTTCGGGCATGGCTGCGGCCCCCTTCTTCCTCAAAGACTCGCCTCGTCTCCCTTCTTTCTCCCCCCCCCCCCTCGCGGTCCCTGCTGCTCTGTAGCCCAGGGAGCTCATTAGGGCCAGACTTCCTCTTCATTTAATCCATTTTTCATAGCGTAAAAAACAGTCCCTGATCTTAAAATCCTGGCTAATTTAAGCCTGGATGTTGGGGGGAGAAAGAGTAAAAATATCACAAAAAAAACAGGTCTGTGCTGCTTTTTCACACTTCTGATGTCAAAATTGAATATTTTTATTGAGAATGGAAGAGTTTTACAGTTCTGCACCCGTCTGTGGGTCCGTTTCCGTCCCTGTTGTCTGGTGGTCTGGGGGGAGTCCGACGTGTTAACGTGTCCTAATGGAAACATGGGTAATGACATGCTCCGTCTCCGTGTTGCTTTAATTATGGATCTACGACTGGATACCAGAAGGCCCCTGCAGGCTTCCAGCTCCGCTGGTGGAGGGACTGTGATTCTATGGTGAGGGGGGGGGGTTCCACGCAGAGAAACAGCAGAAATCATGTTATCCTGCTTTTCATTCACTTCCTGATCAAAAGAAACGGATATTTTAGAAGAAAAAGAACACGAGCAAACAAAGTTAACCTGGTCTAAAGTTGTCCCAGACTTCGTCCTCAATCCGCCTCCGAGGACGAAGCTTTTCCTTCCATCACAGCGTTAATACACTTCCCCGATATAAAGTGTTGATGAGTGCCTGTCTCCTCAGGCTGACACTTATTTCACCAAAGGTCTCAAAGCAGCGGGGGGAGGACACACGGAGGGACGAGAGGAATACCCAACCATCGGATGTGGCGGAATTGTTAAGCAGCCTGCGCTGCCCTCTCGTTAGCCTCCGAGACGCCCGGTGACAGAGGTGAGGCAGCGAGGAGTTGAGACGGGGGGAGGGTCGGCGCCCCGAAGGGGTCCGGGCTACGGCCGTGCCGGGCCGGGACCTGGTGCCACCGTCTCCGGTGCCTCCTCTGTCAGCACGCCCTATGCCCCACGTCGCTGCTGGGAGGGCACGGGGGGGCTGTCACGCGTCGGCCTCAATTACAATCAGGGGAGGTAGCGTGCATAGGCTGCCCACTGCCGCGGTGGGTGCTAACGCTGCTACGTAGCATGGGTGTGAGGTTTGGTGGAGATGGAGCTACCCTAACTCCATCAGTATCACGTCTAAATAAATACACTGGAATAACGCTTTCATTTGTTTACTGTTGTACAAAAGTGTAGAAAAACTGGTGTTTACAGGTTGGTTCCACACAGAACCTTAAATTAAAACAGAAAATATTAGCAAGGTTGTTAGTGTTAGCCTCAATACTCCGTAAGGCTCATCTGATCTTCCTTGAGCATCATGCTATTTGGTGGCCAACACAACACATATGTAGTACAGTGCGCATTTGCACATCAACACTCGCGACTTTGCCTCATCGCGGATTTTCAGAAGTTAGTCATGTGATACCGTACTAGCATTCTATTGGCTGATGGCATCCAGAAGTGCGCTACGTTCCATGAGTCTCAGACTTCCATAAGACACAAAAGTGTTTTAAACAGTCTATCAGAGTGTTTTAAAGGTAATACCGATAGAAGACGTTTTAATATCAGTGTCAAATATGTTTAAATTACCGTAAATAATAAGATAAATAGTTTGTCGCTCAATCGTGGAATTTGTTAATCGCGTGTGGTTCCCGGAACGCATTAACAGCGAGGAACGAGGGGTCACTGTAGTACTCTAATTGTGTATTTATTTACAGGGAAACACCACAGTATTCCGTCGCCGTGGTAACAGACGTGCCGTTTCTTCTTCTTCTTCTTTGGATAATGCAGATCAGATGTATTGCTGCCCACTACTGGTTCTTACATGTGACACATATTCAATGACGAATTAGCATGTTAGCGTTAGTTTCTCTGCAGAGGTTGTTGACTCGTGTGTCTGACTGTTTCCATTGCCATCGGTAGGATGACGGGGGGGGTAACGTACCGTCGTCCTGCCCGTCATCTCACCTCCTGATGGCTAATCCAGTTAGCATCGCGGCTTGGTTAGCTTTGCCAGATGAGAACGTAACCGTGTTATTACAAACAGTCTGTCGTTTCTTCTGTGGCCTCATCCACAAACCCTGAAACTCCGCAGGGAGCCTCTCCAGTCGCAGAAACTCTCCCCAACCTATTGTCACCTTCATCTGCACACTTCAAACGAGGGAAGGGAGAGCAGTTTTGTTCATCGGCAACAATGACAATGTGTATTCCTCAGTTATAGATTAAAAGGAAAGGGACTGGCTTGAAAAGAAAGAGTCCAAGACAAAAAGAGAGCGACAGGCAGGGGAAGGTGAGGGAACGGGCCAGCCACAGAGTTGACAATTGAGTTATAATATCATGTCCTTTATGAATAATTAATTTGATGGAGCTGAGGTCCCTCAGAAGGTAGATTAAATTAGTTCTGCCATGTCTGAAAACTTAGATACGCTTCATTAATGTGGGAGATGTTGGCAGACACTTTGGGTTTTCAGTTAAGCCCGTTTGGCAGCGACACCTCGTCGCCCTCAGCGCCGTGTTAAATTACATTTATGTCAGTTAGCAGAATAAAAATCAGGAATCCAGTGATTTCCTGGTTGGACGATCGTGGTTTTATTCTGTGCAGACGGAGGAGTTAGAGCGCCATTGGTTGTTTTCTGCGTGATGTCGTAAGCCGTCGCTTGGTAATAAGTAAAGTACCTGAATTGACATTGTGTGCCGTAGGCAGGAGCGCTGACATGTCGTACCACCTCGTGCACAATCGGACACAAGCTGACAATCATCTGCCTTCAACTCTGTGGCCCCCTCATTGTTAAACGAGCCGCATGATGCGCGTCTGCGTCGCGCGGCCCCGATAATGGCTGCATTATTTTCCAAAGTGTGATGGTGTTACCCCCAAAGTCAAGCACAAACTTGTGTTTGTGCCGGAGACACAATAACGGCGTTGTGACGAGGAGATGGAAAGGATTTAAAGACACCAACGATAAATGTGAACGGTTTAGTTTAAATTGGGGAGACGAAGATGAGCGACCCTCCAATATCACAAATACTTGACATAAAACAAGTTCATGAAAGAGCGTTTGTCGTGTTTAGAAAGGTAGCCTCAAACATTCCGGTAAAAAAGTGGAGGCGGATCAAAAGTCTTTCTTTCCAAGGACGGACAACGTAATTAGAGTTTGCCTGGAAAGGCTGATACCCTCACAGAGAAAGATTTACTCTGTAAGAACTTTCAAAAAGTCTGTCTTTATTGGTGATAACTTTTATAAATCCCAGAGATGTTCAGGTGAAGGCAACGCGGAACAAACCTGATCACCAGGAATAAAAACTAGTCTGACTTCCATTTAGAGATCAGTTAGCCGTCGTCTTAAAGAAACTATAGCCAATAACACTTGACAGGAAATTGAAATGAGGTTAGCTTTAATTAAGTCAAGAAAAATAGCTGAATGCTAGGAAATGACTGCCTATAAAGATCCCATGTTGGCCGTCATTAGTCCTGCTCCCGCCTCTGGGAATGTTGAGCGATTTCTGAGTGTTTGGCGCCACTAATTCTGCTCCCATTAGGAGTTCAGATCGGTTCCACCTATAGGAATTCAATGACGGAGGTAAGACTAATGACTGACAAAGGCTGGTGTGGGGTAATTATGGTAGTTTGGATCACTTAAGTCGATAATAATTGAAATCGGCTCATCCCTGACCCCCCCCCCAAAGAACAACAGTCTTTCAGTCGTGGCGGTGAATGCTTCAATAAATCATGCTAGCATCGACCGAGCTAACATACAACTATAACAGTATTGAAAGAGTACGGATTAGCCGCCCCAAAGCGATTGATCGGTCTTGATCAAACTCAGTTTACAGATGTGAATCAATCACAACAGCGAATTTTTTTAAATTACACCAACGGGCGAAAAAGTTTTTCTCCTGGACTAGAATCAGTCATTAGTTTGCGAAAAAACCTGAAAGAAAACTGTTTGCGAACCGTTTATTTATTTATTTTCTCTCAAGTTTCTTAACGTTGAATTTTGAGTCGGGAAGAGATGAAGCCGAGCAGATGCGACGCTAAAAACTGGTGGTCGGGCTAATTGGTGGCGGGAACACGAGCCGCGCTCAGAGATCCTGAACCGAGGCCTCGGCGGGTTCACGCCGTCGCTCGCCAGCCGGCGTCCACCCCAGCATCAACATCGTTTTTTTGTTGTTGTTTTTTTTGCCGTGTTTTGGGCGCCCTTCCTCAGCTCATGAGTATTAATGAATTCACAGATTGAGGGAAAATAATCTTTAAGTGTTTCCAACTGTCAGATCCTGTCAGTGCAACCACTTCTAATGGCCTGCTCCTTCCATTCAGCCTCATGTTTGATGTCTCGCTTTTCATGCCCTGCTTCTCCTCCGCTGCTAAATTGCCGCCGACAGTCCCGTGTCCCCGCAGATTGTTTGTTTGTTTTCGACCGCGCTTGTTTTACATACCGACGTAACGAGGATTCATTTAGCGGGGGGGGGGGGGGGCTGTTAATGGGGGTGGAAGGGAGGGAGGTTGGGCGGCGTTCTTATATTCAAATAGGATTTGATCACGAGTCAGGTAAGCAATCTGTCGCGGAAACGAATGTGCCGAGGAACACGCAAGGACTTTTTGAGATCCTCCAAAGCGATGCCAAATCTTTTCTAAAAGTAGAGCGGATATTTCATGCCCCCCTCTCCCCCCCGCCACTTGACAGGGAACAGCTGGGCGGGAACAGTCGCCGCAGACGGCGTCGCATCCTCATCGTTTTGTTTTTTTTTAACAGGTGTGGCGATCAACCGTTGATCAACAACCGTCTCCCAGGCTCCTTTGTGTGGACTTCACTCGCCGTTTGCGTCAGTTCTAACTTTAACTCACAAGCAGTCCGGGCCGGGCGGGGCGGGGGCGAACCCAACCGGCAGATTTAACAAACTATTTCATTCATTTAGCGACAAAAGCCTATTGTCAGGAGGTGTCGACGGGCGCTAAATGCTGAACGGAAGCGTCGGAGGCTCCCAACAGGCTTCGTCAAGACACGCAAATGAGGCTGACGCCACGTCCGATTGGGCCAAACGTAATTAAGGTGTTCCATTTCGGGACGTGTTAATAAAGACGACTGCGGGCCTCCCCCAGGTCGCCGCTCATCACAAAGCCTTGAAGCTTTGTGTTGCGCCTTGTTTCTTCCCCATCCGTGTTATTGGATAATGAACTGTTGTCGAGCGTCAGATCTCCTTTCGCAGTCTTTCACCCAGTTTGAGGAGATAGGCAGGGAAGAGCTGCCCGAGGTGTGGCGTCCTACCGATAATTAAAAGGCAAGAAATTTGTGTGTGGCTCTTTGATCTGCCTGTCAACTTTGTGATTAGAGACGTAAAAGGCTTTAATCAGCGGTAATGTGATGATTAATACTCCTAAACTGTTGACGACGAATCAGAGGAACGTCAAGTTTTCCCTTTTCTTCCTCCTCCTCCTCGTCTTCTTCATCATACTTCTCCCGGAGTCCACATCCGACAAACTTTTCTCCTGCGGTTCCAGCAGAGGTTGTTAAAGCAGGTGTTGTGTTTGATTAGAACCAGCGGACGTGTGGTTCCTCGACACGTTAAACCTCACGTACAGTTTGACTCAAAGTCAACCGAATGAGGAGAAATGAAAGAAGTCTAAATGCGTCAAAAAGTGCATCAGAAACGCCTGAATCTCTGTTTTTATTCATATTCTTATTAATTTTATTAATAAAAATGAGGTTGTTAGGCTGATGAAAAGATTTTAATATCAGTCACTCAACTGTAAATATCTCCATCCAACAGACTGGTCTTTATTTATCTTTATATTTACGTGTTTTAATAACCTGAAAGCAGAATTGCTGATTGAAGCACTTGAACTTGTTTTTATTTCATAAAGTCGACATATTTTTTTGATTTAAATTCTGTTTGATATATCTTTATGTATATAATCTTATATATATATTTGATGTGCGGTGTGGCCGGCACAATGGCGGCTGACAAACGTCAGCACCATGAATAATACATCCACAAATGAGCTCATTTGGATGTGAGTTTTAATTCATCACTTCATACATTTTTTACCATTTTGACCAAATTTAATCAACACATGAAAACAGCTTTTTTTTTTTTTTTTTTACCCGCGCTGGAGACGGAGTTAATAAGTCGTCTCTGAATGGCGAACGGCTGCAGGAAGAGGCGAACGGGGGCTGACCAGTCGTCTGGAGAAACTCCCCCGTTCGTCTTTTTAATTGAAGGCCTCGGAAAGCGGCGCCTCCCTCCCTCCCACCCGCCCGCCGTTACGTGTGGAACAATCACAGCGAGCACCGAGTCCATTAGTTTTCATTTGGGACTGTTCGGTAAAGACCGCTTGATTAAGCCCAGGCAAATTGCTGGCAGGAAGTCTCATTCATGCTTCCCCGGCCCGCCGTCACCAGCAAGGGGTTGTCGTTCGGGTTAATTTAATCTGTTCTGTTTTAACACAACGGCGCCGCCGTGACACCTCGTCTTGCTTTTTGCTGTTGTTGGCGTTTGCATATGAATGCCGCGAGACGTTTGAGTGCGTGGTAATTACGCTTTACAGTAAATACCGGGTTGAGCGGCGAGCGTCCGCCGGGACGGGCTGGTTTGGGTAATTCCATGAATGTAAAGCAAACTATTTCTTTTCCAAGCCTCATCAATTCTCATTGAATGAGGGTAAAAGGGGGGCTCTGCTCTTTAAAGGAAATGTAAATCTGGTGATCTGAGAATTTGACTTTGAGGCTGAGGTGAAGGGAGGAGAGAAGGGGGGGGGGCTCAAATAGGAGGAAAATGCAGCTTTCAATTCTCCACCTCGGTTCAGCCTTAAACAAATGGTTCTATTACCAGCTGCTCTCCTGCAGGCCCGGTCATTTATACCCATTAAACCCGCGTCTTATCACCCATAAGACACCCTCACGTCTCTCCATCCACCAATTGTCTATAATCAGCCATTTAAAACAGCCGCGGAAATTTCTTCTGCGCATTGCTCCGGTCTGACGGACAGGCAAACGAGCCGGGAGGAGGGGGCAGGGGAGGAGGAGGAGAGGGATATTTTCTATGGAATGATGAATAGGCCAAGTTGAGTGGCTGACTAACAGAGATCTGTCTTAATCAGAAGTGATTTGTCAGAACAGGAGCTCTGCGGGGTCAGGGCGCAGGCGATGAATAAAACAGAGGCTGGCGGCGTGAAGAAAGGCCCCAGAAATCCACCCTGACTGCCCGCCACCGCTCATCCACCGGCGGGGAGGAGAACCAACGCATGGGCTGAGTCAGGAGCCACCGTTAGCATAGCCGCTCCTGAATACTAGTGTTTCCCTGAGAACGTTTCCAGAAGTTCACTGCGTGCTTTTAAACTGAAGAAGCACCAGGAATGCACAAAGGATGGATTTTTAAACGCTGGTCGACGTCCAAAAATCTACTTCCTGTTTCAGCTTAAAAACTGGAAGAAATGTTAGTGAGACATGTAATCCACTTTATTTATATAGCACAGTTTAAATCAACACGAGGTCTCCAAAGTGCTGCACAGTCACCAGATGAAGACACAACCGACGCGCCGTAAAACATAACATAATGCAGTTAAATAAAGTATCAGATAAATATACAGTGAAACAACTTAAGATAAGCTGAAATAAAATCAGATAAAAAACAATTAAAATAATGTGAAATGATAAAATAATGTGAAATAATAAAATAATGTGAAATAATAATCCAAGTAATGAAATAATCCAAGTAAACAAAATGATGGCTGCCATGCTAACATTAGCTGTACCCATATGGGCTGTAATCTTTCAGGTATACAGTAATCCCTCGCTTATTTGTGCTTCAAGATGCCTGGCTTCACTACATTGCAGATTTTTAGTAGGTAGTCATGTGATACTGTACAGGCTTGCTATTGGCTGACAGCTGCATTCCGACTCACGGTTCCTCCTGCGACCTTTCTTTAATACAAAAGTGCGTTAAACAGTCTATCAGAGTGTTTTAAAGGTAATACAGATTGAAGGTGGTTTCAGATCAGTATGGGGGGGGGGTTCAGAAACGTTTAAATTACTGTCAATGATAAGATAAATAGTTGTGCTCTCCAGGTTGCCTGAATGTATTTACTGGGACTACTTGTTCGTTCGGCTGTGATTCGGTCGGTACCTACACAACCAGGTTGGATACTCGCGTTGGTAAAACTTTGAAGACACTTAAACTTCTTCCCATGATCCTTTTCCAACTCCTGACTAACATGCAATAGAGTTTATTATGATAAGTAATCTGTCATAACGTCCCAGATGCTACATGCCCCCCTGCGACCCAGCGCTTGGCACCTGTTTAGTTTGAGTTATCAGTCAGTGCAAAGGCACTAGCCTCATGGCCTGTGGGCTCAGCATTACAAATACATCCCAGTGTGGGAACAACTTTGATGGAGGTGATGAAAGTTTGTCACCAGGCAGTTGTAGAAGTCCTTAAAAAAGATTCTCTGGAAGTGTACAAAGACGGGTAACTTTATTCAGCTGGGAGTCACAGGTTTATAAGTTGACTGCTACCTTGTGTGTGTGTGTGTGTGTGTGTGTGTGTGTGTGTGTGTGTGTGTGTGTGTGTGTGTGTGTGTGTCATAGCAAAAGCATGAGAGAGATAAAAAATGTATGGTTTAACATTTATCAGGCTCCTCCTCACTTTCCCTCCATCCTCCCACGGGTTTCCACAGCCCGTTTGTTGGAGTGTGTGTCTTGTGTCCGGGTGCGAGTGTGTGTGGTAACCTTCAAAAAGTGGTCTCAGCTGCTTAATGAAAAGGAGCAGCGCTGAGCCTCAGAGCTCGCCACTGTCAGGTCTTGTACCCTTTTAGCTCTGGGGAGCGAGGGGGCAAGAAAGAAAAAAGACAACGGCCGCACGGAAACAGAGGCGATGCATCCCGGCTCGGAAAACGGAACGAGGATCCCACCAATTAGACTCGTCCGCTAACGAGAGGAGGTCACATGTGTGAGCGGGCAACGATGAGTTTATGGTCTTTATATTCTATAGGAAACTAGAAATGACACAAGACAAAACATCGT
The DNA here is from genome assembly GCF_040054535.1 of Antennarius striatus. Classification (NCBI taxonomy): domain Eukaryota; kingdom Metazoa; phylum Chordata; class Actinopteri; order Lophiiformes; family Antennariidae; genus Antennarius; species Antennarius striatus. The sequence continues at coordinate 17,098,247 of NC_090796.1, read as the reverse complement.
ACTTGAATGACTCCAGCTAGCAGCTAACTAGCGTGTGCATCATACTCCTGGATGGGCAGAAAGGACTCCCCGCCAGCAGGGGGCAGTAGTTCAAGTTCAGTCGGCTCAGAGCGCCGCTGACGAGGACTGACGCGTTCTGTTACCGCAAAAAACACCAATACAGTGATCCTTGGTTCCTCGCAGTTAATGCATTCCTGGAGCCACACACAATTAACGAATTTCATGATATATGAGCTATTTATCTTATTATTTATGGTAATTTAAACCCCATACTGATATTAAACCACCTTCTATCTATCACCTTTAAAACACTGATCGACTGTTTAAAACACTTTTGTGTCTCATGGAAGTCTCAGACTCACGGAACGTAGCGCACTTCCTGATGCCGTCAGCCAATAGAATGCGTGTACGGCATCACGTGACTGCCTACTTAAAATCAGCAATGAGGTGCAGGTTCGGAAAAAACCGTGTTGGTTTTCAGCCTGATGGCAGATCCAGACTTTACCCCCCCACCACCACCACATGCCTCCCCCCTCCTCGGCTAATTCTTCTCTACAGTTACATTAGAGGCCCGAGTTAAACGCAGCTCTGGTGCTGCTGCTAGCGTAGCGTAATGGAATAATGGGCTTGTTAAACGGACCTTTGGGGGATGGGGGGGTCTTTAACCAGTGAGTCAGAGCGCGGCCTCTGGGCCGGGGTTATTTAAATTGTTAATAGCTGTTTAAACAGGAGGGGAATATTTTATAC